>NW_004955408.1:37503588-37513795 GCF_000276665.1 Chinchilla lanigera
TAATTTTTAAAAACAAGTTCCCTGAAATTTTTATTATAAAATTTCTTCAGAAAAAACCTATACCACCACTGAGACTAAATGGTTAGTAGTATTTTTGCCACGTTTTCTAATATTTGTATTTACATTTTTGTGGATCATTTTTATTTCTATCAGTACATGTTTGCAGTACATGATGATTAACAGTCACTACGTGGAGCTGGTGCCTGTACATAACAGATCTTCATTCTTTTTTCATCCCCTTCCATTCCTCCCTAAAACTGAGAGATAAAGTGTGGGTAAGCTGCCTCTGTCCCACGGCACATCTACAGAGCCTTACCATCATGAATCCTGGGGCTCAGACACTTGTCTTCATGAAGGTATCCTGAGAAGAAAGACCATCTGGACTCAAAGTTTGACAGAATAGGAAACAACAACAAATAACCACTACAAAAACTCACAACTGCTGGTTTTGAAAGCTGATCTTCAAACAAGTAGGGATTCTAGCATACAGGATTGCTGTGACCATGGAGATCTCAAGATAAGAAAGATCATATTTTGTTAATGTTGTGACATTTCTACCAAAAAATAAAACAATTAACAAAACAGAAAATATCATAGAAATTTCCCAATTCTACAAATACAATTTGGTTTATAATAACATCATGAAACCAGATACCATAAGCATGGACCTACAGAAGAGCAAAAGCCAGAAACTATTTCAGATGGACACATTACTAAATATCATAACTTAAAGAAATGTTCAAAATGTTTCCTAAAATACAAAGTAAAAGCAAAAGTTAAGAATGTTTTGACATTTTAACAATAATCAGAGTACAGCCTAAAAGATAAACAGATGAAGATTGAGAGAAGCTGAGAAACAGAAAAATATTAGGCCTAAAATAAAACTTAGTTTCTAGAACCACAGAGGAGAGCATAGGAGACAAGCAGTGTCCAAAGAGAACACCTGGGAACCCCCAGAATTAGAGACAAACCAAATTCAGTGACCCTAACAAGGCATAAGCAATACAAATAAAAGATGCACACTTAGGTACATATAATTAAAACTTTTGAAAACAGAATAAAAATTTAAACAAATAAGTGGACAGAGAAATTAGCAGAAGAGAATATGGATTAATTAGTCTGACAAAAGAAACTAGAAATTTATCACTTAGTCTGACATCAGACCACTCCATGGGAACAAAAGAAAACAGTGGGAAGACATAGGAACTTTCTCTAGAGAAAACTGTTATAAATTTATTATTTGAAAAACAACCAAACTATAACTTAACAAAAAAGTTGAGAAAAAGTTAAAAAAATTCAAAACTAAAATGAAAAAATGAGTTTGCCACCAAGAGACTCTCAGCAATACAATTTCTAATGATGTCTATTGGGAGGAATAAGAAATAATCCAAAAAAAGATCACAACTGTGGTAAACAGTCGACAATATATCAAGGTTGATATGTTGTGTAAAATAACACTAATCTTCTAAGTGAAATTACTAATTACTAATCTTCAAAGTGAAAATTTTTGTAAAACTAGCCACCATTATCAATAATATACAAAGTGTGAAGGGATTTGTTGAGAACTGACACAATCTTACAACCTTGATTAGAAACACATAATCGTTTTAAAACTATTATCTTGTGATATTTGCTATTAATATAAAACCAGAGAAGAAAATAGAAAAAAATCCTTGAAGGAGAGTTAGAAAACACAAAAATAAATGATAGACATAAATACAAAACACATTCATTAGAACAATAAGTACAAATATGTTATATGAATTTCTTAATGAGATTATCAGACAAAATTAGAAGTAATTTCAATGTTAAACTATTGACAAAGCAAACAGTAAAACAGAAGGACAGATAAAGCGTGGTGAGAAAAAGAATGGAAAAGAAAATTCTAGGAAAATATTAAGCAAAGTAAAGCTGGGGCAACTGTGTTAGATCAGTTTAAACAAACCTTAAGGTATATTACTAATTATAACTGGACTAATTACATTTAGTGAGAAAAGAAACTTACAAAGAAATGACATTTCTAAACTTCTAGGTATCCCCTAAGATAGTTTAAAAATACATTTAAAAATTGATATTATTTTAAATAGAAATCACCAAAACAACCTTCATAAGTGGATATTTAGCATAATTTTTTCAGTAATTGGTAGAAAAATGGATCAAAATTCATAAAATAATGTATTTAAGCAATACTACTAATAAATTTGAACTAATAATTCATGTATCTCTCTGCTAGATAAAACAAATCTATTTTTTTTTTAAAGTAAGCTCTCACAATCTCTCTCTTGGCAAATTTGTGTTTATTGTACACAATGAGATGCCTGAATTTTTACAACTTTTTATTTCTCCTATTTTTCTTGTTTTCTTTTTCTTTTTTTTAACTTTGAGAGAAATCATGTGCTAAGCATTCTCTCTTTGCAATACTCTTTCTTTTCTTACATTTTTGTGAAGTTATCATCCTACTTGTATTCTTTTATTTCAAATTCTTGAAATTTTATCCTCTACTAAGACATTGTGAAGTTAATCTATGTCCTATTCACTTCTAGAAAAGTAACAATTATCATACTTTAATTGTTTTATCTTTCTGACTTACACTATTGTAGAATGTTCTCTCTTGCTGTCTTCTACTACATATTTCTCTCTCCCCTCTTCCTTCCTTCATCTCTCTGTCTTGCTCCTTCCTTCTGTTCATCTCTCATGTACACACACACTTTATTAAATGCTCTCTTGGGCTTTTCTTTCATTTATTCCTGCAAAAGCTTTTCCCAAAGGTCTCATGAGCCTGGTCTCTGATTTCTGTTAAAGATGCATGAAAAGATGTTCCTACATGTGTGGGCACTGATAGGCCCCTCTGAAATATGAAATTGAAACATGTATGGTATCACACATTTTAGTGTCTGTGGGATTTTCCTGTAGGACTTTGAGCTGCCAAAGAAAAACTACATTGGGTAAAGGCAAATGGTACTGATGACCTCACTTATGACTATTGCAATAGGGATGATTCAGCTCACCTCCTCTAAAGCTATGGGAGACAATTTCCATGGCACCAGTTATCAGGGACCCTGCAGTGAGTCCCCACTGCTAAGTATTATAGTGCATGCTGGGAAGAAAGAGGGAAAGACAAATTAAGGGTGCAGCAGGGGCCTGGGATGACTAATTTTTCTTGGGGAACAAAAGGCCATGAGGCACCCAGAACCTTAGTATTTATTCAATACATCTGAGTCAAGGACAGTGGTGAAGGGCAATGGGTGCTTCTGGGAACAGTAATGGCCACTATCGTGGGCTAGAAGAAGAAAAAAGCATTCCTGCGTGGACTAGGACAAGGATGATACAGGCTCAATGAGGAAGCTGTAGTATGCCCAGTTGCCTTATTGTCTTTAGCAGGTTTTATCTTCCCCTGTGAGTGCCACAGCAATCACTACCCATAGGGCTTCCAACTGTGACCAGAAAAGAGCAGGGAGCTTCCACATTTCAATCTGCCTTAACGGGCAGGACAGGGATAAACTTTGACATCCCATAGAATCAATTTATAATTTGTGGTCTCCAGCATAAAGCAAAAGTTCTGAGAGTTCCTGAGCCCTAGTGTGAGCTAGTGGACTAGAAAAGGGGAACACTGGGAGCAGACATCCCCATGTGATTAGATTACTGACTTGCACTTGCTAAAAGGCACCAGAGAAGTTCTACTCCTACCTTCCTGGGGAGACTAGGAGAGAAGGGTGCTAACTCTCTGAAGGATCACATTTCAAAGGGTTGGCTCCTGGTGCCTGGGTTAGACATTGCAGAGTTGAGGCTCACTGAGCTGGAGCAGGTACATGGACTTTCCCATTCTTCTTCAAGCTTCATTACCACTTATTCTCTACCATATATTCTTCCAAAACTGGTTCACATATCTTATCTACTGTTGTCTCATTACTCACTTTCTTAATTCTTTTTGTATATGACATTCATAGTTGTAATTCTTACATTTCTTCATTTTAAATTATTCATATGAGCATGAACATAAGTACATGTTATACCTTACCATAATAAATTAAAAATTTGAGCACTGGAACTTCCACCTTCAACCCAGATACATAGACTACCATCTGCAATGTATTAGGAGATGACCAATATTGGAAGATTTGCATTGTATACTGCAATTCTTACCTGTCCAAGGAAGACTGCCTAAGTGGAGAAGCAGGTGGCTGAAGGGTAGGAGCAAGCATGGACCCAGAGTTTGCTATTGCAGATACCAGGAGAAGAGGGGTATAAGGATGCTCTGCCCCTTGACTTCTAGAAAACATCCCCTTAAGTAGTATTTCCTCATTATGCCTTGTAGTAGATGAATGTAGGATAAAACCAGGTCTATAAGAGAGAAAACTAAGAATTTAAATATTTTGAACAAAAATATTGCAAATATCGCAAGTGGCAATAATAAACCTATGAAATTATTCAGAAGAAAAAACTTTGAGTAGGAAAACAACTAAGAATCTGCTTAATTAAATTTTCTAGAGAAGGACAAGATAGTTATAAAGAAGTGGAACTCTTAAAAGAAATTTTCTAAAGACAACAAAGACTGCTATTTCTATAAATTCAATGTATTTTTGAATTTTAGGAAAAGTTTGTGTAAGATATGTAGTAACCCAGCTTTTGAATTTCAAACACCAAATTAAAAAGAAGTCCTAAAGACTTCTGGGCAGTCAGAAAATGAAGGTATTGTTCATTAAGATAAAACTCATGTTGGTTTTAAAATTCATACCTAAAATCTAGACTTGATTATGTTAAAATGGGAAAACAGAATACAGAAAATGATCATATGAAAGACCATAAGTAGTAGGTAAGATAAATTTTTGTTTTGTTTTGTTTTTTCTCCAGTACCGGGGATAAAACTCACTACCTCACACTTGCCAGGCAGGCACTGTGCTGCTGAGCTAAATCCCTAGACCAAGATAAAAATCTGGAAAAAAAAACTTTGAAGGAAAGTATGCCAAAATATTAGGAGTAATTGTCTCTAAGTGCTGTAAATTTTAATAATGTACATTCTGACATTGAGTTTTTCAATGCTTTCCAAATATTCTGGAAAGGCCATAAATTATGATAATCACTTTTAAGACACTGGTGAAAAGTGAAAAAGAAAAGGAGAAAAATCTGTCCTGCGAGAATGTTTACAGAGTAAGATATGTCAAATGAGGATCCTTAAATTCAGAAACTGGTTCCTGAGTTCACTCACTCCTAAGCTCTGTCTGAACCCTAAAGGTTTGAGTACACTCGTGACGTATCAATTAGGAATTTCAGAATCTTATATAAGGTTTATCTGGCCTCAAAACTTTGAAGACAATTTTTTGGAACATTTAGAGCCATCAACACAAACTTTCTGTAGAAAACATTATTTTCCTGGGAGTTAAATATTGAAACATCTATGAATAAAGTGATTTGTCAAAACTAAACACCCTCATAGGTGTATAATCATGCTGCTTGTACCAGGCCCAATATGTGCAGTTTTTGCCAGGATTAGAATGGTAAGGAATGTTCCCAAGAATAATGTGTTGATCTTTTTTTTTCATTTTGGAAAATTAGTATAAAAACCATATACTCTTTTATGTATAATACAGTGAAATGATAGTGTAGCAGAAGGTGTTCCCCCAGCCAGTATTCTTTAGTTTGGTAGTTTCTCTTCCCGATCTGGATGATCCTGTTGCTTAGAAAAAGCTGGTCACTGTGATGCATAGCTGGTCACTGTGACACACACTGTATAAGCCAATCACCAAATGACAAGCCATTCTGCCTCTGTACTTCCTGCATGCTTATATGGGGAACTTGGGTAGGGCTCATCCTAGGATCATTAACAGCTCCAATGTTATTGCTTCTGGTTGGGCCTTGTCTCAAAAGATCACATGTAACATGTGCAGCAAAGATTTACTGGGGAAACAGAAAGGGGAGAACTGTAACAGAAGATGCCCCCCGAATCATTATACTTCAGTTTGTTACTTGCCCAAGTAATAGTTCTGCTCGCAGTTCCTGTTATTTTTTCTCCTAGAAACGGCTGGTCACTGTGACACATAGCTGGCCACTATGATGCATATTGCAAGAACCAATCCCCAACTGCCAAGCCATTCTGGCACTGTACTTCCTGCTTGTTTATCCTATATAAGGCCTAGACCACTAGAGATCAGGGCCTAATATTTTTGAAATGATCTCAATCAGTGCCCATGGACATAAATAAATATGCTTCCAAATCTTGGGTGTCATTGCAGTGTTTCTGTTTGCCATAAAAATAGAACTAATATGAACTGTAGTCTTCTAAGGTGCAGGATACAAAATTTTAACTATAGAACAAAACAATATTTATTCACAATTTCTTATGATTTTAAAATGAATGAATAAATCTGATGCTGGAAAAGAATAAAACTGACTTGAAAAAGTTGAAAAATGTGATTCAGACTTGGATTTAAGCTTGGTGCAGTTATACTGTGTGAAAAGAAGAGGTACTTCTAACATGCTTGGTATTTATTATGAAAATGACTGTCTGAGCCAATAGAAGCATGAGTAAACAGAACGTGTAAATCCTTAGGCACAGAGCAGAGGGCAACAGTGTTCACCCAGAGTGATGAGGGAACCAGCACATGGGGAAAAGTTAGCAATTAACATTTGATTTTTATTTCTATAAATCTAGTCATGTTTCCTTTGCAAGTGTGACTAAAGTGAGTAGCCTTTCTGAGAGAGCTGAATTTTTTTTCTTTCACCTTGATTTGTTTGCATACTAGTGGTGCCACTCTATACTAATTTCTTCATTCATTAAGTGCTTAAATTTAAAAAGTAAAAGATGAATTTATGAGAAAAATTTTAAAAATTTTACTTTAAAAATTTGAAGTTGAAGACTTTTCTTGAAAAGCCAGGAAGTTCTGAAAAAGGTAAATGATCAAAGCAGTAATCTTCTGGAAGTTTGTTCCTTTGCTGCTCTTAAATGTGGACCTTGATTTTCAGGGTTCTAAACACCAGCCCATTCCTTAGAATGAAAGATCCCATAAACATTCGCTTTAGTTAACTCTGTTCCAAAGGCTAATGTTAACTTTAATTGATAGCTATAATTATTCTGTGAAAAATGGGTACTCATGGAGGCTACCTTTTGTGGTGTTTCCATGAATAAATGTGACCGACTTTTGAGTCAAACATCCTGGGTTGTGTGTCAGTTAGGATGACTTTGGCTGTAGCTCAAACAGCATCAATAAAGTTAAATGAGTTTTCTCTTAACACAAAAATGCCTAAGGTGGATGACTCCAGGATTACTCAGCCCTATGGTTTCATGGTGACCCTAGAGACTCACATGCCTTTATCTTCTGCTCTGCTATCCTCAGATAATTGATGTTAAACAGTCACCCTCCAAGAATACAAAGTTGATACCTCAGCTGTTATCACGTTCAGAAACTACAATGTAGGTGGAAGCAGCAGAAAAGGACACATTTCTCTGAGTTTCTCTGGGTTTTTCTTTGTTGAGTTTGGGGGATATTATTTGCTTTGTTTGGTTTTGGTTTTGATTTTTGTGTTTTTATTTTTGTTTTTGTGCTAAGGCATTGAAAATAGGGCCATTCACAGCGCCTGCCTGGCAAGCGCAAGGTCATGAGTTTGATTCCCGCTACCGGAAAAAAACCGAAAACCAAAAAACAAAAAAAAAAACAAAAAAAAAACAAAATAGGGCCATTGCACTAAGCCTCCATTCAAAGTTTTAGTTTTTTTTTTTTTTTTTAAATTTTAATATGGAGTCTTATTAAGGGACTAAGTTGCCCAGTCTCTAAGTAGCCCAGGCTGGACTCCAAGATGCAGTCCTCCTGATCCAGCCTTCCAGAATGCTGAGATTATAGGCCTGTGTCATTTCACCCATATTTGAGTGTTTTCCTATGAGTAAAATATTATTTCAGAATCCTTCCTCAGCAGACAGTGCTTAGCATTGCATTTATCTAATTTATACGCTATACTCCATACCAGCACAAATACACACAGGTGATTGGGTTGTCTAGGACAGACTTAAAAGATTAAAGCTATCTATGAGACAGAAATGAAATTACTTTCCCTTGATACATACGAGCTACCCTAGAGGCAAAAGAGAAATCTTAAATTTACCAAAAGAAATAAATGATGGAGAATGGAGGATTGATTTGGGGTACTTAACTGGCAGTGCTTGCTATAAATCAAATGCAATTCCTTAGCTTTCTAATAACCTTTAGAATAAAACTAAACATTCCTAATTTAAAGTTCTTCATTTGTTACTAGAAATGACAATACCCATTTTAAAAGATCATCATAAATTGTGAATGATCTAGCATACATGAAAATATGGGTATCTCACATATATTTAGTTTTATTAAGTGCTAGAGTGTCAATCTAATTTTTAAAACAGTAACATAAATTGTGATGATTTTAAAAATTTGATTTAAATTTTTGCAAAATTCTATACATGAAAATCTATCCTTATATAGATAAGGCATATTACTTCTAACCTATCTTCTCAATGGACAAGGAAATGTCATTCAAAACTGAGAAGTAGATAATTATTTATTAAGTTCAGCTGTTTCTATAGAACTGTCATTTAGTAAGAGAAAAATGTGGACATGATCAGCACCTTATTGGCATAGCTAAAGTTTGGCTCAATTCAGAGACAATGACACCATTTTCTTCATTGGAATAAATGAAAATACATGGCTTTTTGATGTTCTACTACACAAGATATTTTGTGGCGAGAAACAAGATAAAGTAAGTGCCACAACATGTGCTACTGGGCAGAATGACAAGTGATGGCTTCCCCAGAATAATAGAAAATCTAGATTTAGTGGTTCTTGATCTATGGTAGAGAATTCACACACCAGGACTGCAGATAAAGCTCTGCCTTATTGAAGTGACAGTATTTGCATTTGCTCTCTCAGGAGAGCTTTTATCAGTGGCAAAACTCTGCTGTCTTCATGTAAGTCCCTGATTTAGGAATGATTTCATTCCTGAAGAACGTATATTAAGTCTGACAAATGAGTCTTACATAAACCCTGTGAAAGTTCACAACTCAAATGTTTGAAAATTGGGAACTTCCTGTATCCATTATGTCTGTTTAACCAACATTGACCTGAAGCACCAACTAATGGAATAAGATAATGTTTACAAGTACACAAAGATTAAACAGAAAAATATCTGATGTCTTATTTGTGTTTTTCATTCTTGGGATAAAAATACCCCACAAATACAAGTTAAGGGAAGAAATGCTTATTTGGCTCCTAGTTTGTAGTGGTTTCACAATTGTCTGGCTCCAAGGCAGGGTGGCATTGTAGAGGGCCATCACAGAGGCAAATCAGGGCCAGCAGAAGGCAACAGGCACCAAGCAAGTGACGAGCTATGACCCTCTTTCTGTCCATTGTATCCCATCCTAGATTCTTGCCCATAGGGTGGGTATGATTCCCACCCAGGGTGAGCACCCTTAATCCTACCCAGAATTATGCCAAACCAATCAGTGGACTAATTAAGTAACCACACACACCTGATCCCGGCATCACACACTCTAAATCCAGCCACCTCTGAAAAGCCTCACCCATGACAGCTTGAGGCTTTAGGGGGAAATCTAGAAACAAGTCATAACACCTGACCATATCTAGAGAATTATATAGTTGTCTTCATAACATAATCTAAAGATCTACAGGTAAGCTTTTAGAATTATTTGGAAAACTTGGCAAGATCAATATATACAAAAATCAACTAAATTTCCATATATTACCACAAAGAAATAGAAATTTAATTTTAAGAAGGTATTTCCTACAAAAATCTGTATGACTCATACTGTACCTATCTTTAAAATTATTAATTTTTTGGACAATATAAAACATGTAAAAAGATATAGAGAACTATATCATGGCCTGGGAAAGATGAGATAATATTTTTAAATTGTCATTTTTTCCCTAAAGAATAAATTCACTACAACTTAAAAATAAATTGGGACTAGATTTTATTTAATTAATCAATTGATTACTTCTGGGTGGAAATCAAAATAGGACTTCACACACGCTAGGCAAGGGTTCAACCACTGAGCCCCATTTCCAGTACTCTAAATATATTTTAATGGTAATGTATTTAATGGGAATTTTTTTTTTTATTTTAAAGAGTAAGAGAAGGATAACAGTAATGCGGTGGGCTTACCAAATTACAGACAAAGTGGTAGGAAATTATCAATGGTTATTGTTTTACATATTGTTATCTA
>NW_004955408.1:37514673-37516328 GCF_000276665.1 Chinchilla lanigera
TGAGCAGCGGCAGCAGGCCTTAAGGCCGGAGCGCCACAGCACTCTGGGCCGCATGGCTCCCTGTGCCCTGGGGGCCTCCGGGGGCCTACGAGGCAGGAAGTGAGCCTTCCGGAAGACAGGCGCTCCCCACCTGTGGCTCCCCATGTGCTGGGGGGCCCTCCCTCTGGGGTACCTACGAGGCAGGGAGCGAGCTACCGGTTGGAAGACTGGCGCTCCCTGCCCGTGGCTCCCAGTGCCCAGGAGGCCCTCCCTCCAGGGATTAATGGGAATATTTTGAAGGAAAGAATACTGCTGAGAATGGTTGAGACATGTACATCCAAAGTAACAGAATACCATACACATTATATTGTCCTTTTGGAGGAACGCTAAACCATTTATCAGTAAGTGGTAAAATAATTCTAAACTTCTAAATATATTTCTCACATAAGCACCAACAAAATGGAAATATTTTAACATTTCTATGTTATTTCTATGTAAAATCATATGATCATTTCAATAGAAGTATTCAATAATATCAAGTATCATTTCATGAGAAACACTCTACAGATTAGAAAAAAGTACCTCAAAATAGTAAAATCTATAAATGATTACCCATAGCCAGTATCATAGTGTACAGAGAAAAGCTCAGAGTGATTCCTCTAAGTTCAAACACAAGACAGAGATATCTGTATTATTTAATAAGATACTAGAAATCTTAGCAAGAGCAATTTGGCAATGAAAAGAAATAAATTATGAAGGGACAGTTTACCTATTTTTGTAGAAAGCTGTGTTTTTTGCATTTATTTTTCTTGCTTGCCCCTGTGTGTGTGTGTGTGTGTGTGTGTGTGTGTGTGTGTGTGTGCACATTACTGGAGACTGGGCCCAGGAATATGCATATAGAAAACTCAAATACACTATGTACTCCATCAAAATTGTGTTAGAACCTATAAATCATAATGAACTTATCGAAAAAGCAATTAGGAAAATAGTCCCATTTACAATAGCAACAAAAATTTTGAGGAATAAATTTAACAGAGGAGATGAAATATCACCACAAAAATTTATAAAACAGTGTTCAAGGAAACTATGAAAGGCACAAAAATATAAAAAGAAATCTCATTTTCATGAATTGGAAGAATAAATTATGTCAGAATGATACTATCATCCAAAGTCATCTAGAGCTGTAATGCAATCCCATCAAAATACCAGCATTTTTTGGACGCAAAAATGCATTTGGAAGCACAAAAGATATAGGATAGAAAAGTGAATATCAGAACAATAAATGCTAACAGCATTGCAATATCTGACATTAGAATATACTGAAAAGGTACAGTCACAAAAAAAGAATGACACATAAAATTGGACAAATATGACCCACAATCCTATGAATTGTTAGCTGTCCAAAGAAGATGAAGTCATTTCACCAAAATGATACTTGCACTCATGTTTATTACACCACTATTCACAATAGCTAAAATAATTAATCAACCCAGATGCCCTTCAGAGGATGGGTATAATATACAATATATAATATATAACATCTAATATGTAAGTATCTGGGGATGCTGACACACACCTGTAATCCCAGCACTCAGGAAGCTGAGGCAGGAGGATTGTTGTCAGTTTGAGGCCAGCTTGGGCTGCAAAGTGAGCTCAAGGCCAGCCTGAACTGCATA
>NW_004955408.1:37516428-37563236 GCF_000276665.1 Chinchilla lanigera
TTCAGCAATAAAGACGTACGTCCTGTCATTTTTAGCCCTGTGGGTAGAACAGAAGATCACCATGTTGCATGAAATAAGCAAGACTGCCTGTCTCACCTCTGGAAACTGTCAAGGCCATCCTGTAGAAGAATGGAATGGGACAGTGGTCACTACAGACAGGAAGTGCAGAGGAAAGAGAAAATAAAAAGCTCAAAAAGAGCACAGAACAGAGTGGAGGATTTCCAATTTTTCCTTAGCACAGTGGATAACTAGGAGTTAAAAGAATGCATTTATATATCAAAAAACTAAAATAAAGAGTTAAGAACACAAAAGTGACTAATATTTGAAGAAATGGAAATACTGATTAATTAGCTGTGAGTATCACATATTGATGCATGTAACAAGTAAAACATCATACTGCTTAGAATTCTAAGAATTGACACATTGAAGTCATTTAGACCACCACCAACTACATCTCCACAGTTTGGCTCATTTCACTGTTTTCTCTTCTCCTTTCATCAAATAAACATTTCTCACATTTCCAGAATAAACATATTTCCAACTACTTTTCATTTTTATGATCAATTAGAAAGAAAAGGGAGACAAAGCAAAAGTCAGCATTCAATAAGCTATTCAATGCCTAACCCATCCTGTCCACTTCACTCTAAAACAGCAATCTACTAGAGGTCTGTTGAATTTATCAACATGTGGGATCTAAGAATCAACGCTCCTCCTTAGCTACCCACTGCCTGCAATCTGCTGTGACTGCATACAAATATTTAGTAAACACTGGCCTTATTTATTACCCTATTCTCTTGCTTCTTCTACTCACATACTTTTCTTTTCTTGAATACAATCTCTTTCTTTTACTTCCAGAACACTAGACAGGATCAGTCATTTTATTTCTTAAATTTAGAGGATAGCGATATGCAACGCAACAACCACTGTTGATTTGTATTATTTTTGTCTTGAGACCCTGTATCACTTTGAATGTTCTTGCTTTGATTTGTTTATGTTTGTGATACTGGTATGCTGCTACTGTTCTATTTTTTTGTTTGTTTCTCATATACTACCTCTTTAAAATAAAAAAATAAAAAAGTATTTCTTAAATTTAGGAAATGTTACCCTTCATGTGCACATAAATTATGTGTATTTAAGTGTGAGTATTAAATGTGAATACTTAAAGTTATTTAAAATTTTTAAATATAGAAGGATTTTTGTCTTCGATTCTTACAAAATGATCCTTATTCTCAACTATGTTAACATTTCAAGTGAAAGTACTTTTTGGTGTACTTCTGAATTAGAATAATATTTTATTTTAATTAAAAAGTTAATTTAGATTAATAGTTAAAAAGACACTGATAGCCATGTTTAAATTTTGAGAGGTCTTGATGCATCTTTGCTTTTTCATTTCTGGATCATTTATATCTGTCTGTTTATTTGTTGCTTGGTACTCATATTCTGTCTATTGGGTTCAACTGCTGTTATGCTTCTAAATTATTACTTCAATCTATGGTTCATGTAAGTGGCCTGGTAGAAGGATGCAATAAAAGTGTACTTTGTGATAGAGTCCACTCATGCCATTACAGAAAGCACAGCATCAGCACTTTCATCAACATTACACACCCTACTTGCTCAGAAATTATATACAGAGCCATAAAAGTTTGCTTGGCTGTGAGGTATTACCTCAGACCACAAATAAACAATTACATAAGAACCATAAAATGACTAAGACAATTGACGATGGGTAAAGTTTGAGCCAATTGTGTATGTGACCTGAGTTCTATGCCAGTTTACAGGTATTCATTGCTCTATAACAAGAAACCCCTAAACAAGTCATGCTAACAAAAAGGGAAAATGTCTAGGTGAAGACACAAATATCGGAGGCTATTTGGTAGACAGATTTGCTTGTTTCTTTGCCATAATTGGGAAACAAATGACATTATAGTGGTGATGAAATTTGCACCTTGATGATACTTTTTGTCAAGAATATTTTTGAACAAGCATCAGGAAAGTAGCCATGACAGATCCCTAAAATGTAAACAAAGGCCTATCTTACAAATAAATGAGAGAAAAGTTCAGAATTCTGTGGGACAGGCATAAATCACAAGATTTTTTTTATAAATAACTATTTCTTTATATTTAAAAGAAAAGGTGTGACAAATACAGTGGATGTTTAAATTTTTAAAACAATTCAGTACAGTAAAATTCACATTGTAACTAATCCGCCTTAAAATACTCCCTTCAGGTCACATCCGCTTATCCTATTGCTCTTGCCACTTTCTGAAGCAGTTCTGCCAGTCTCCTTCGATGAGGACTGTTAGCTGTGGTGTCTTGGCTGCCTCAATGTCCTGAATCGATTCAAAGCATTTGCTTTTTGTGCTCATTTTAACGTTGGGGAACAATGAGAAGTCCTGTAGCACCAGATCTGTGGATAAAGTGGATGAGGGCACACAAAACGTTTTTCTTTGACAAAAATTCTTATGTCAGAAGCAGTGTGTGACACAGAACATTGTTTTTTCTTTTGTTTTATTTTGTTGTGTTTGTCTTTGTGAGGCAGGGTCTTACTATGCAGTTCAGGATGACCTTGAGCTCACTTTGTAGCCAAGGCTGATTCTGAACTTTAAACGATCCTCTTGCCTCATCCTCCCGAGTGCTGGGATTACAGCCATGCACCACCACACTCAGCCCGACACAGAACATTGTTATGATGGACAATGAAACTGTTTCTCCATTTCTCAGGCCACATTCTATTCACATCACTTCTTAAATGTTCTTATAAGGGCTTAAAATATTCAACGTTCTCTTCCACTTCTTAAATGTTCTTATAAGGGCTTAAAATATTCAACGTTCTCTTCCAGTTTATGCATTCACGTGAAGGAGATTAATACTTGTTGGTAAAAAGAAAAAAATCATCATCTCTAAAAATAAAATATGTTCCAAGAAATCTGAATGTATGTATATATCTATATATTTATATCTATATACACATATATTACATATACAATATACATATAAAATATATATGAGAAGTAGTGCATAAAAACAACAGATTTTTAAATGTTTAATTTATATTTAACAAGATTTTGGGACACTGAATCTATAAAACAAGAATAACCTTATACAAAAAGAGAAATATAGAGTGGAAATCAGTCATTAGGTATTTATTATGTAGTTTCTATGGTAGAAGCCCTGAGCTAAATTCCGAGGTCTCGTTTGTATTTTTATTTATTTATGTGATGATGGGGATCGGGCCCAAGGATGCATGATGGTCAAAGGTTCTACACTGGACACCTCCCCAATCCTGAGAATTCTGGGTAAATGAGAAAAACACCACTCATGGCAGTCCTCCTCCTGAAAAAGTTTGCACTGAACTGATGATATTCATTTAATCACAGTTAACCAAAATTAATGGTTAGAGTTCTCATGGCAATGGAGGTGAACTGTTCCATAAGCATATGTGACAGGATACTGTGGATGTGATCTATAGGAACTGTCGTGGCTTTCCTGAGCCAGGGACACTTGAGCTGAGAAGGAAGATATGCGTTAGGATTACCTAGGCCACAACTTGGAAAAAGCATGAAGCAGCAGACAAGTCAAATAGGAAATATAAAAAGGGTAGAAAATAAGAGTACGTTCCATGATCCAAGAGGCCAGGAGGGAGGATGAAGAGAATGAGGAGGAAAATACAAAATAAGGCTGGTAAGGGAAGCAAGGCCCAGTCAATCACCCAGGGTCCAAGAAATCATAGCAAAGATTTTGAATGTTATTTTAAAAATAATGGAAAACAACTCAAGAATTATACGACTATGACATGATGAAATTTGCTTTAAGAACATCATCTTAAAACAGATAAATCTGTGAAGTAGAGTTCATGAAGACTAAGAAGATAGAGGAAAGACAAATTTAGGAAACATTCTAGAATAAAGATGAGGAATAAAGGTTAACTCAATGTGGGATGGAGACTCTTAAAGCGAGAGAAGTCACTAGAAACCTGAAATGATTCATGAAAATGAAAAGCATTGCTGATTAAAATCTTCCATGGAGGAAGTTAATGCTATATTGCAAAACATACTTTAGTTACAAGTGAAGTCATGGCATTTGTAAAATTTAAAAAAAAAAAAGGATTAATATCTGACAGATATATTAGGAGTGAAAGCCCAACAGAATCTAAGAGATAAAAATGACCAAGTGAGATAGGAAAAATGAAAAAAAACAAGGTGACATACCCACATCAGAATTTTACTATTCAGTAGTGACAAGAAATGAACTACTACAGCATAAGAACTCGTAGAAAGAAGTTAAATACATATTGTTAAGTGAAAGAAACCTCTAGAAAATGTATGCATTGCATAATTTCAATGATATGACATTCTCAAAAAGGAAAATCTGTGGACAACATTGTAGCTTCTGTCTAGATGTCCTCCTAGAGCCTCATGTTGTCAAGGTGTGACTTTCAGAGGTGGCTGGATCTAGAGTGTGTGATGCTAGGATAAAGCATGTGTGATTACTAAATTATTCCCCTGACTGATTTGATATAGCTCTTGGTGTGGATAATTGGAAGGGTGTGAGTGCTACCCACCCTTAGATCATGTCATCTGGGTAGAATATGAGTGAAGGACAGAAAGAAGGCTGCTGCGACTGCATGCTGCTTCCTCATTATGTCTCTGCTTTGCTGCCTTCTTTCTGCCATGGATAGTTTCTCCTCTGTGATGCCCTTCTGCTATGACACCATGCCTTGGAGCCAGCCAACTCCAAACTGAAACCTCTAAAACCTGTAAAATATAATAAACATTTCCTCCTTTAACTTTGGATGTCAGGTATTTTCTCTCACCAATGAGAAAAGTAACTAAAGGAGTGAAAAAGGCAGTGACTTGCAAGCTTCACATGGAGATGGGAAAGATGAATACATTTAGTGCAAAGGAATTGTATGGCAGTGAGACCATTCTGTAGGGTTCTGTATGATGGGTCTGCAATATTATGCACTTGTCAAGAATTTCAATGGAAAAAATCCTAGTATAAATTGTGAAGTTTAGTTAATAATACAATAGATTATCTATATGAAAATCCCCTACTTAATGCATAAATATTAATGATGATGCTTAACTATATATATAATTAAGCATCATCATTGCATCATTTAGAGTTCGCTAGGAAAAAAATATTATATATATGTATGTATTTATATATATATATATATATATATAAAATACAGAGGAAGAGAAGGCAAAATCTGAAAAGAGGCTTAGCAAGCAAATGCATATTTAGGTTTGATATTTTATTTCAGATGTAGATTAACAATTTAAACTTGTACAGATCAAACTTTTTTTTTTTTTTGAGTGGTTATTTCTTATCCTGAGTAAGGAAGAAAACACTTTAAGTATTATAATCATTTCCCTTCCTAACAATGGATCTACATAAGTCAATAATTACATCAACGCAATTTTAAGCCATAAACAGGAGCTCAGTAAATGTAGTGAATAAATGAAATTTAAGCCCAAAATAAAATAAGATAGAGGTCAATAAATTCCCTAACAACATCCCTGTTTATGTACATTAGTCAAGTTCACTAGCACAGTATGGATTTTCATTTACATTCCAATGATTAATTTTTGTGGTTTTTTTTTTGTTTGTTTCTTGCTATGCATTCCAGGCTGCCCTTTAACTCATAATGAGCTCTGGTTGACCTTGAACTTGTGACAATTTTCCCACCTCGGTCTCCTGAAATCTGGTATTGCAGATGAGTGCCACCAAGCCAGACTCACAGTGACTATTTCTGAGAGAAAAAACTCAGAAGAATGCAAATGCATCTACAGTACTGAACAAAACATCTCTTTGATGAAGAAATCCCAATCTGAAGATTCGTGGAAACAGTGATTACTTAGTCTTCCATGGATGTACAATAAGAAATAAAGATCTAGACATATGAAAGAAGCTTTGGCTGGAATGTTGAAGCAGACTTTGCATCTTTCAATCTTTCACACAAACCTGGGAAATTTGTTGAACTTTAGGTACTAATGAGAGTTCTAACACTAGCTATGTAATATTATTTTGTAAGTTGTATAAAGTAATTAAAATGGAAATGATGATTCTGAATATTGTAAAAGACACAAGGGTCAGCTAGCCCAATTTAAAGAACAGAAGACTCATATAGTCAATTTGTAAATGCTAACAATTTAAAATATAATGAACACAAAGTCTGATTTCAATTCAAATGCCAATCCTTAGTCTAATCAGCTATAATGAAAGAATAAGTCTCATGCATAAAACAGGATGAGTTATGGTTTGAAAATTGTCCAGGCTGACCAGAAACCTCTAAGATACCTCAGATCAAAGTTCCCTATACCAGTTAATTTCTAGTCATTCTTAACTCTCTCTTTTGAGGAGACTAAACCTATGACTATTCCTTGTTTACACTAATCCACATTCTTCTACTAATATCATTTTAGAAGTATCAGTCAGTACTTACTAAGGAAAAAGATTTAATGAAAGATATACAAATATGTAAGAATTTTGCCAGTCTGCACATAGTTAGTTCAGGCCAGCTTGAACTACATAGGAAGACTGTCTCAAGAAAACAAACAAAATATAATTTATAGATTGGCTTACAAAGACAGGTGTGGAAGAGTCCAGAAGGTCATTCTTCACACTAGAGGGCCAAGGGATACAAGTAAGGTCCTGGAGCTGAGTGTAATATCCCCTCTGAGTCCGTATCAGCAGGCTGAAGAGTCTGCACTGGAAACCAAGAGGTGGCATCCAAGGTGAAAGCAAAGACTGGTGCCACTTTGAAGATAAGAAAATAAGCTAAGAAAATAAGACCAAGGTATTACAGGTATGGTTTGTGAACCAAGGTATTATACCACATATCACTTGACTACATATTTATACCACATATCACTGTATTATACCACATATCACTAGACCAGGAAAACATCAATATTTAAAATTCAGTATGAAATTTCTTTGCGTGTGCTTTGCTTTTGCACCTCTGTAAAGTGGAAAAGTTATAAGTTGAACCATAGGTGAGAGTCCATCTGTAACTAAATTATAACTGGAAGCCCCTGAATACATTAGTGTATAATTATAAATTATTATTATAAATTCATTTTATCATAATTAAATAAAATTAAACATTAAATGTTTTCACCATTTTAATATGATAAGTATGCTGTGAGTCGCCAAGAGGTACAGCATGCAGTGCTTCATCACTATGTGTCTATGTGGCATATGCTTCTCCCATGTAGCTTGCTGGCAATCTATTTTTCTTTCATTTCATATTTCAGGAAGCACTATTTTCACTACTACCTTGCATCCTACTACACTCACTGCATACTAAGTTATGAAAAAAAGAGGAAATTATGCCAGTGTCCTTGTTTATAACCGGAGAAGGTAAAAACAAAAATAGAGTAAAAATATGTATCTGGAATTAAATAAAATTTCTTTGGCTTTTCTGTTTTGGGTAAGTTTATCTTATTGAAAGAAAGGGTCTTCATTTACAGTGCTTAATGGACAATAAGAATTGTATAACATACCTGTTGTGATAATTAATCAATGAAACCATGAACTCAGTGAGGGTTTCGCTATGCAATGGCTTAAAGAAAGGCCCTTTCATTTCAGGTGAAGTGAAGGTTGTAGCCACACTGGTCAGGTGACTGGTAGAATCTCTCTTTTTGATAAATAGTTAAGAATTGCCCTCATATGGCAAAACATTTGAGTGAATATATATATATATATGTATATATATGTATATATGTATATCCCCATTGTTTATGTTGTGATTGCACTACATAAAAACAATTGCTTCTACAAAATTTTAAAATAGAGTATTTCCTCAGGAGGTAAATATATCTCTTACAATTTAGTTCAGTTTAGACTCTGCCTACATATGCTTTTCCTGTTCTTTGGATGAAAGGAAAAGGTACTTGAATTATTCTAAGTTAATAAGGTGTCCTATAAATTCTGACAGCCCTCAGGCTTGGAAAGATGTAGCAGGAACTAGAGAGAAAAAGACCAAGTTTAAATTACCGAATATGGACATGTGCTTTCCACTTATTCTTCAATATTTTAAAATAAAATTCCCAGAAGTCTTCTGGTTCATAGGTTTTAGTTCATACAACAACTGATAATTTCAGTCACAATAAATGATCCATATCTGTAAATGATAATTTTCAGAATATTCTAATAGTAAAATTGGGTAGAGCATTTTTTTAAATGCATGAAGATACTCTTCTGTTAAGTAGAAAATAAATGCTGCTATTTCTCCAGAAGATTATAATTTTCTGACTCTAACTTTTCCCAAGTATCATCTAGCAAAAACATTTACACATAGATGCAGGCTTAGGTGAATAAGATTAACTTCTCTGTGGAGCCCATAAATCTCCCTGGGCCAAACATTTCATTAAAAAAGAAACTAGACATATTTTTGAGAATCTTGAAGCTACAAAGTAGTTGATTAAATATATAATAAATTGTAGTA
Organism: Chinchilla lanigera; assembly: GCF_000276665.1. NCBI lineage: Eukaryota > Metazoa > Chordata > Mammalia > Rodentia > Chinchillidae > Chinchilla > Chinchilla lanigera. Next base: position 37,524,884 of record NW_004955408.1, read on the forward strand.
CTCAGCAAAATATGCTTCTTTTAAAAGAAGGTTTGAAAAACACAGTGAGAAGGTCTGAAGAACACAGTAATTTCCATTTGTGTTCATTTTCTATAAGACCAAACTATATACCTTGTCCTAACATAGCCAGAAAACTATACACCTTGTTCTAACATAGCCATTTTTATTTTTTAAAAATGTTATGCACTCTCTTTTAAAAACTTCAGAAGCAATATTTCTAATGGCTAAGTTCATTTAAAAATTGCTTAACTGGCCAGGTGAGTAAGACTGCAGACAAGGTCCTCTAGTGATCACCTCTAGTGATACTGAATCATCACATGACCTTCACAAAAGCTAAGGAAAGCAAATGAGAGATTATACTCCTTCCTTTTACTATAACAAAATGAAAAGCCACACTAGAGAAGGCAGGAAAGAAATACTTGTCCATGTCAACCATACCCAGCCTCCAAACATCCCAGCCTGGGGAAAGACACCACCAGCCTGGGGTAGGGAGAGAATATTAAATTCAAGTCTTAGAACCATTATGAGACCCACCGTGGTGCAAGTCAGAACTAGACAAAGCCCTACAACCTCTACTGCCAGGCTGACAGCTGGGCCTAAGACCTGGTGCTGCCTCTGGGCAGCTGGAAAGGACACTGCCTCCACAACCCTTTTCCAATATTTGACAGCACAGTGGGTAATAAGACTCCACCTCTTGGAGCAGGGCATGAAAGTCAGTAATTGAATGGCTTTGTCTCACAGCCAAGTGCCTGGCTTCCCAAAATAAGATCAACTACCCAGTAAAAACTAGACACCCCCTAAACAGACCAGACCACCCTAACAGAGTCTCTGACCAGCTCTTGCCTCAGGAAAAGAACTACTGCCTGGAGAACACACTCAAGCTTTAACCACATCAGTTCCAGTTTCATTGAAGAGCTAGGCATACCTACTGTCCTCCCAACACTGTGAAGGCCCCCGGGCTTTGAGATTCAGGTGGTCAACCTAGCAAAGGTATCGTAGATGAAAAACTACCTCTACTACCCATCCTTCAACCTTGAGGAGCATAGCTCAGACCTCACATACAAAGTTCTAGAACTGCATACTACTAGACAGAAAAGTGTGTCCCAGTGGGTAGATATGTGTTTAGCTTTGCATCACCACCAGCTATGGCATGGACCCCTGTGTGCCTCTGAGAATTATGTCTTTGTGTCTGTAAGACTCAGAAATGACTCAGTTTGACATCACCAACACCATTCAACCTCTGGCAGCATAATGAACAGCAAAACCCCCATTTGCTGGGTGTAGAACTGAGCGAGAAGCAAACACTTCACTCTAGGACTTGGTCCTGATCCAATGAAACACTGACAAGAGCCTAATGGTCTTCCATCCCCAGGCCCACCTATGGCCAGAGCCTCTGGAACAGTTCTAGTGCCAGACAAGACATGTGGCACCATTCTGCTAGGTATCTATTATAATTCCTGGACCACAAATCCACATCAGAAATAGCCAGGCCAAAGTATTAGGCTTTAGTCCTAACCCAGAGTTGTGCTAGTCTTGGCTGGTTATTGATTGAGATTGTGAGACAGTGGTGTGGTACGGGTAAACTGAGGTGTAACATAGATTCCTGGAGCTAGTCCGTTCATTGTGACTCTGCCCACAACCAAGAGAACTCCAGCAATGTCTGATGAAGGACCAATAACTACTGGGGAGGTATTTTGGGCTACTTTGCCCCCAGAAAGAAGCTTGGAGAAGGTCTCTAAGGGTGGGAGACAAAAGAAACAAATAATACATAGGGTTTCTTTATTTTGTTTGACAGTCAACTTCTCAGCAGAGACAATTTAGGCCAGGAAAGTATGGTATGAGATTTTAGCAATTCAAGTCAATCAATCAATCAAATAAACAAAACTCACAGTAACAAGAGCACTATAGCCAGAAAAGCTATTCTTTAGAAATGAAGAAAGGATAAGGACTTGAAGGAAGGACTTTCCTAGACACAAAATATATCTCCATCAGACTTATTTATGCTACAAAAAATACTAAAGTTTTTCATATTTAAAAACAGGGATAATAATGAGAAAAGAGAAAAAGAAAAATATAAAACCTATGCATAAAACTAATTATAAAAGCAAATTCAGAATGCCTTAATATTGTAAGCATGATGAATAAACCATATATACCTTTAATATGAAGACTAAAAAACAAAACAGTTCAAGTAAATATAATCAATTAACTGTTAATATGTTAAGCAATAAATAATATGGAAAGATTTAAAAAGAGATGCCCAAAATTCAAAATATGGAAAGAAATGGAACTCAACTGGAGAGTTTTCATGTATTTTCTCATGTTCTTTATTCCTCTTATTCTTATGATCATGTTAAGTTTTTATCATTTCAAAAGAGCTTATTATAATCTTAAGGTATTTATTTAAGCCTCCTGGTTACCATAAAACACAAAGATAACTAAAAAAAGTAGTAAAAATGGAATCAAAACCCACTACTAGGTTAATTCATTTGGCCACCAAGAAAGGTGATAAGACAAAGCAAGAAGGAAAGCGAAAGAGATGAAAAATACAAAAGTACTACAAAACTAGATACCAAGTTATAGAAAGGCTGTAATTAAGACCTTACCTATCCAAAATTACCTTGAATGTAAATGGATTAAGTTCTTCAATGAAAAGCATAGAGTGAATAAATGGACAAAAAACAAGACCTAATTACATGTTATTTAAACTTACTTCAGTTCCAAGAACACATGTAGACTGAAATTGAAGACATAGAATAAGATATTCCACACAAATAGAAGCCAGAAGAAAGCATGAGTGTCTATGCTAATACTATACAGAGTTTAAATCAAAATCAGTAAAAGAAAAGAAAGAAATGAAGTCCTTATCTAATGATAAAAGGGTAAATTCAGCAAAGAGATATAATAATCCTAAATATATATGCATCTAATATCTGAGAAACTAGACCTAAAAGCAAGAATCAACAGGCCTAGAGTCACTATGGTATAGAGAGTGAGATAGACAGAGACAGACAGAGAGAGAAAGAGAGCGAGAGCGGGAGGGAGACAGAGAGAAAGAGAGAGAGAGAGAGAGAGAGAGAGAGAGAGAGAGAGAGAGCGAGCAGTATAACAATAGTTGCAGACTGTAAGACCCTACTTTCAACAATGGACACACTTTCCAGAGAGAAAATTGGAATGTCAGAGTTGAATCAAACCGCAGAACAAATGAACCTAACACACATCCTCAGAACCTTTTATCCAACAGGTGCTAATATACAATTTTCTTACTAACACATGGAAAATCCTCAGAGCTACATCACATGATCGACCATAAATCAATCTCAACAAATTTTTACTACTGAAGTCACAGTGTCATTTTCCACCAAAATACAATAAAATGGAAGTAATGACGGAAACAATAAACATTTTACAAATATGTGGAAACTGAACCACTTACTTTTGAAGAACCAGTGGCTGAAGAACAACAAAAAGAAAGAGTCTCAATCACTTTTCTTATTGGTGACCCCCAAAGTTAAGGGAGGAAAGGTTTACTTGTGTCCCAGTTTGTAGAGCTTTCAGTTTACAGGTCGCTTTCTCTAAGGCAGGGCCGCATGGCAGAGGGACACTGCAGATGAGAAACAGTTTATGGCAGGCAGAAAGTAGCACAGAGTCAGTATGGAAGCAGCAGCTTGCCTCCCCTTAATCCCTTCGAGACTACCCACAGTTCGGGTGGTGCCATCCATACCCAGGGAAGACCCCCCTTATTCATACCCAGAACCATCCCAAAACATCAGTGGACCAATCTAGTAATCACACACCCCTTGTCTCAGCATTAGACCCTTAACCCCACCATCATATACCCTAGATCCAGCCACCTCTGAAGAGCCCTACCTATGTCCACATGAGGCTCATGGGGGACAGGTGGGCATCTGGACACAAACCATAACAAATAGATGAAAACATTTCTAGAAACAAATGAAAAGAGACACAGGTTAACATATGGGATACAGCAAAGGCAGTATTAAGGGTAAAGTTTATAGTGTTGATTTCTCACATCAAGTAAGTAGAAATATCTCAGATGTACCTCTCACTGTATCTCAAGACACAAGAAAAAATAAACCCATACTTGATAGGAGGAAAGAAATAACAAAGAACAAGACAGAAATAAGTAAAACAATAAGCATTAAAAACTAAAAAGATCAATGAATTTAAAATCTGTTTTTGATAAGTTAAAATAGACAAACTCTTAGCTAGACTAACAAAAGAATACTCAAATAAAATAAACATGAAAATGGAGACATTAAGCCTGACATCTCAAAAATACAAAAGACAGAGATTGTTATGAACAAGTTCATGTCAACAAATCTGAAAATCTAAAAGAAATGAATTCCTAGACACATAAACCAGAGCAAGAATATATCACGAAAATATAATGAAAGCTGGCCTGACCAATGATAAGTAATGGGATTGAATCAGTAATAAAACATCCTCTCACCAAATAAAAACCCAGGACCAGATGGCTTCCCTACTAAATTCAACCAAATATTTCAAATTTCAACCAAATTATCCTTAGGTGTAAAAGACAGAACAAAAAAGGAATTATTCCAAACACATTGTGTGAAATCATTAATGTCTAGACACCAAAATCAGATTAAAATGCAAAAATAAACAAAATACATACCAACTTCCTTAATAAACTTAGAGAATACATCTTCAACAAAATACTAGCAAACCAACTCCAACAGCACATACAAAGACTTCACCATGATCAAGTGGTATCCATTCAAAAAAGAAACGCAGGAATGGCTCAATATATGCAAATCAATAAACATGATTACAGTATCAACAAAACCAAAACAGGAAAATGTATTTAGTTATCACAAATACGAAATTGAAGAAAGTTTAGCATTGACACTGTTATTTAAAAGCTCTGAAGCTTTTTCTAAAATAGCCACACATATATAGATAATCTTGTTCCTTATTGTAATGTCATTCCCATTTTATACTTACAGGGATACATATAGTTGGAACTAATTTAGATTAATTTCTTCACCCATTATAATAAAAAGTTAAACTTGAATATGTGACTAAATATTTATTTTTTCACTTTTCCTCAATATCTCTAAAACTTCTACCTAATACCAATGGGTAACCACTTACCTCAATTTATTTCTATCTGATTAGGAGCAAAATAAAAATACCAAATTTGATTTTAATAAAATAGAACAAAATCATCACATTTCTAAGGAAATTTGGGATAGCATAGTAACCTGGCAGAGTTGCTAGGCAAGGGAGAAACAATGGAGGTAGAGAGACAGGGCAATTATGTACCATGTTGTTTGGCCTGGGTCACATGTAAGGAGCTCAGACCTCTAGAAAATGATGTACACCTGACAAGGAGCCAAAACAATGGCAGGAGACAGTCTGAATTTCAATGTGATTACAGCAAAAACTGTTATCTATGACTCAACTCTTTTGAAGAGGTTTTATCTTCAAGTCAACATCAAAGATGCTATGATGATTCCATTGCCACAAGCCCTATCTTTCATATCTTACCTGTCTCTGAGAATGACAATGAATAAACTTGGGAATTCAGAGAAATCATATTTGGGGAAGTAGATTCACCCAAGCTGGCCATGCAATTTGGAAATAGAAGCAAATATCCCTATGGTCAATTTCAGATGTTATTTCAGTCCTTGAATGACTCTCTCCCAGAGAGCTCATCATGCAATCCTATTCTGAGACCCTGCAAGGTACTGTAATCAGTGTATAGCCATCCTCCTCACTATGTATGGGGGGATTTGTTTCAGGAATCTAGCTACCAAAATCTGCAGATGCTCAAGACCCTTATATAAAATGGTACAATGTTTGCATACAACATACACATGCCCTTTTATATATTCAAAATCACTTGTAGTACCTAGTACAACATAAATGCTATGCAAGTATTTCATATATATGTATAATTTATTGTACATTAGCAAAAATTCATCCCTTTGTTCAGTACACACACAATATTCTTGAAATATTTTTTATTCACTGTCGATTGAACCCATGGATACACACCCACAGAGACAGAAGGCTGAGTTTACTTGTAAGAAACATATTATTTGTTCTGGATGATTATGGTAGTATCATAAGACAGGATTAGCAGGCCAGAGAGCACTTTCACGCACCTGTACACACGCTTGCATTTCTTTTTCTTAACTTCCTCCACTTAAAGGAATGAGGACACCAGGAATGCTACTCTGTTTTATTCACTGTCAATTTCTAAACAGTGAGGGGAGGTATAATGGAGAGTCATATATAAATTGGGTGAAACAAACGACATAAATTGAAGAATAATGACATTAGGTCAACATAATTATTATGCAAATTTTCCTCTGCTCTCAAACTCCACTATTTAATCGCTATCCAACATTGAATGTCAGAGTGTTATTAGTGAAGTAATCACAGCTATGCATTTCTTCCTTCAGCTATGCATTTTTCCTTAGTAAAACCATCTTAGCGCTATAAGATTTATATTTCCATTTTATGTACTTTAAATTTTCCCAAATAATATAATAAGAAAGCATTCATAATATTGAATACTTTTGTGCATTTAACATTTGCATTTCTTAGAAAAGATTTTCACTAATAATTCAAAATTCTAGAGGCTATTGAACATGTCAAATGTTGTAAGTTTGGGGTTTACAAGAGAAACAATGCAGGACATATAATTTATGTAATTATTTTAAAACAGTCACCCAAGGAGTAACATACAAAGAGAGCGTAGGACATCTTTCCACACACTAAATACCCAAAGAATCCAGCTGAGGACCTGGATCCCATGGCAATGTCCTGCATGAGTCCAGCTGAAGACCCAGACCCCATAACGTTTACCTTCTACAAGCCCAACTGGAGGCCAAGAGCCCACGACAATGTCTCATTCAGGCCTGTTTCAAGGATCTGTGCTGGGAAGACCCAAATGTCAGTGGTGAAAGCTGGAAAATCTATGCCAGTGAGATGAAGGATCTGTGCTAGCAGGCTGAGGGATCTGCACTGGAGCCAGGAAGCAAAGCTCAAAGTATGAACCAGAGCTCCCCTGAAAAGTGCCACAGCCATCCTAAGCAACAATGAGGTGCTGAGCTCCTCTGATGATAACAGCCAAGTCCACATCAGGAAGGCCAGCATGACAAGCTCCTCCAGATGAACCAAGAGCAGTCCCAAAAGAACTACAACCCCCAACAGCTTCCTAACAGCTTCTCATCTTCCTTTCCATTTGTGCCTCTTATGCTGCTGGCAACAATCCTCAGGTGGACCTTGCACACCCAGCACCATGCTGACTCAGTTCAGCTGGGTGTTACAAGTTGACCACCAGTTGTCAATCCACCGCATCAAATATCTTTGGGAATTTTTAAACACAAAATTTTGCTGCTTCTAAAGATCCCATGTGTTCTCTGTCAACTGATTATTTACTAATTATATAATCTTTTGTCTTTTGGCTGCTAGGGAGTTCAAAGGCAAATTTGAACTCTCTTACAGTTAGAAATGTCACTCTCATCAGTTTCCATAAAGTTATACAGGACTAACTACTACTTAGGACACATTTATCTTTTGTCAGGCATATTGCTAATAAGCTGGGTAAAATTCCCTTATAAAATTACCTTTTAACCTGAATGAATGGTTTCATACTGAATAAAGGTAAGATTATTTTATCATAGATGAGGTAGAGAGGTCAAATATAGCTAGTGAACAGAGAGCTATAACTCAAACTCACATCTGGGTAGTTTCCCACACCTTGTTCTTGGCAACATGTTCCTTTTCCCAAACCCCATTCTTTCCTCTTTACCTTATACTTATAGTTTGAATTTCCCAGTCCTATTTATATTTCTTTTTAATGCCAATTTTATTTAAACTATTGTTTAAACTGCCTCCAGTGCTCTGTAAGATGAAGCAGGAAATAAATGTACAATGCTAAAGCAGCACTATGAAAATTAAAGCATCTATGAACGAAAATGCCTAATGGACAGATAATAATTCCATGCACCTACTGCAATATAAGCCTTCCTTTCTGTTATGGATAGAATTGTAACACCTGCCTCCACCCCAAAAGTACATGTTAAAGTTGTAACTGCAGTTATCTCATAATGTGACCTCATTTGGAAACAAGGTTACTGCAGATGTAATTAGTCAACATGAGGTCATCCTGGAATATGCTGAGCCCCTAATCCAATATGACTCATATCATAAGTGAAGAGACACATTCTTGTAGAGAGAAAGATGATGTGAAACACAGTGGGCAAATGGTTCCTGTTAAAATAGGCAGAGATTGAAGTGACGAATTTTAAGTCAAGGGATGCCAAGGATTACAGCAACACCAAAAGCTTGAGGCATGAAACAGATTCTCCACTATAAGTGAGACTTCAGAGGGAACATAATTCTGCGACACATTGATTTTTTTTTTTTTTTTTTTACTGTTAGACTCTAGAACTGGGTAAAAATGAAATCATGGTCTTTTTAGCCACCTAGTTTGCAGTACTTCATTATGGTGGCCCTAGGAGATCAATATACCTTCCAAAATTGCTGCTTGAAGGCAGGTAAATTCCTAACAAAAATAAATATAGTGTGTTAGTAAGCTTTTCCATCCCTGAGACACAATGTCAGACATCCATGACTCTAAAGGAGGAAAGCCTTAATTTAGTTCATAATTTCAGGGGATTCAGTACATGGCAGCAAGTCAGTTCCAAGGCAGAAACCTCAGGGTGAAACAGCACAGCAAAGCAAAGCTGCTCATCTCATCAAGGCCAGGAAACAGCAGAGGAATAATGTCAGAGAAGAGTGGGTGAGGGGACCACACACAGTACCACCTCCGTGACCCACCCACACACACCAAGCAATGTGCTTCAGTAATATACTGGGTCTTTCTTATTGCAAAGCAGTTGATGTATCAAGATTAATGGTCATAGTCCCCCCTTTGTCAACTTCACACACAAACATAAGTCCTTAAACTATACTTAATCTCCAGATACAGACAAGAACAAATGCAGATTGTACTGGTAATGCAGTAATCCCACACATAACTGGTGATGGAATAATACCTTCCCTAAAGTCTCAATAGTTCAAGCATTTTTCAAAAGTCCAAGTCCAAATCTCTTCTGAGATGCAAGACAAACTCTTAGCTAAATCTCTGTAGAAACATAAACAAACAAAAAATTTCCATAATTGTAGAGAGCGCTGGTAGAGGATAAACTTTAAACTTTCGAAAGGGAGGAATAGGATGATAGGAAAGAATTGGAGCAGAGCAAAGCTGAAACCAATCATGGCAAACATTAAGTCCTATAGGTCCACTTCTGACACCTGAGACACACGGAGGTGAGATGTGAGCTCCAGAGGGCTTAGGTAACTCTAGTCCTGTGGCCTTGCTGGTGGCAACCCATATGGCTTCTCCTTGGGGCTGGTTCTACTCCTGGGCTGGAGCTTCTCTTAGGATACATTCCACATTCATAATATCTCCGACTTCCATATCTATCCACACACCTTTAGCTTCATTTCTGTGACTTCACACACTTATATATGCTTATATATAATTCTTAGCATTTCAGAGAAAACTTGCCTGACCTTCCAGGTCTTCCTTTAAAGTCTAGGTGGAAGCCTCCCTAACCTCAGAATTCTTGCATTCTGCATCCCAGTGAGATCAGCATCGTGTGGACATTTCCAAGATCAGCTGCTAGCTCAGGCTCCCTTGGACCATGGCTACAACTTCCTCTTAATGTCTTGACATAAGAACATAGTGAAATGAATCCTGAAAAGCAGTTCTCTAGAGAGCTATTCTTAAGCAGGCATCCCAGAGACTGTCTGTGGTTTGTTTGTTTGTTTGTTTGTTTGTTTGTTTGTTTTGAGACAGGATCTAGCTATGTAGTCCAGGCTGCCCTTGAACTCACAATGTAGCCCAGGTTGTCCTTGAACTTGCAGTGATCCTCCTGCCTCAGCCTCTCAAGTGCTGGGAAAACAGTTGTGTGTCACCATGCCCAGCAAATTTCTTTTCAAATAAAAGGTTTGCACCTTTGCTTGCAGTTTTGAGCTTGTGAGTGTTGGAGTCTTGATTCCTGAGGTGCTCTTAAGTCATCTTCCTTCTTTTCCCTGTAAGAAGTATTCACTTTCTTTTCAGTGATACTAATGGGTTTAGCAGCCACATCTCCTTTATCCTCAAGTTTTCATATGGTTCCATCTGGACCAAAATTTAAGATTTTCAAATTTTTCTGCTCTGGTTTTTAACACAAATTCTTATTATAAATCTTGCTAAGCAGATAACAGTACTCATACCACATCCTGAATGTTGGACTCTTGTGAAATTTCCTCCACCAGATTAACAAATCTATCTCAGTCTCCTGCAAAGTCTCAGCACATGGTAGAAAATGTAGACAAATTTCCAGTCAAAGTGTAACACACAGGACCTCTGATTCAATTGTCCTTCAAGTCTTGTTTCTAACTGAGACATCCTGAGTCTAGCTTTTACTGGCTGCTTTCATATAAGCATTCTGGTCTTTTGAGCTCTGACTAGGAATAACTATTAGGCCCTTCTTGCTGCAATCTAGGCCTTATTTGGCCCTTTCTAAACTTTTCCTACAAATCAGTACCAAAATATTGTAAACCACATGGTCAGGAATAGTCACAGCAAAGACTCTACTTCTGGTACAAGCTTGCTGTATTACTCAGCTTTCCTGTCCCGGAGAGATAACATCCAATACTGCTTTAGTTCACAATTTCAGGATATTCAGGACATGGTCAGCAGGTTTCAAGGCAAAAGGCATATCACATAAGGGCATGATGGGTCAAAGGTGTTTATCCACGGCAGGCAGGAGGCAGATCAGAGTAGCAAACCAGGAAGGAGTAGCAAGGAGCCACACATAGGACCAAAGCCATGTGCACATTACAACCCCAGGCATGCCCAAGGGTTGCTTTAATAGTCTCCTTGGCATTTCTTAATCTAAAGAAGATAATGTATGAGAATAATGGTCATACCTAGCTAAAATCATTTTGATAGCAAGGAGAAAAATGAGAAGTACTGCTTGTATGTAATTCTTAGCAGGTTTGGCTGATGCTTAGAGATATGGAGTGATTCAGACGTACATATAAACATTTAGAATTAAGCCACAGAAGCTGAGAAAAGTTAAGCGGCTCTGGTACTAATTTTTATTCAGACTGGTCAGCAATAACAGCACAGTACTCACGAGCATCATCTTAGGTCATTATAGAAGATGACTATTTGTAGCTTACTGGGTTTTTAAATTTCCTTTTTCATTTCTATCAGTGCATACTTGTACTACACCATCACATTCCTCGTGAGGAGCCGGTACACGTATGCAGCACACACATTCATTCTCTTTCCTTCCACTCCTCTTCTCCATCCCCACCTTCGCTCCAAATTTTTGTCCCCTTCCCGATTGCAGAAGATCTTTCTCCCTGTTTCCTGTTATCCATCTTTAACTTTTCTCTTCAAATTATTTATATTTTGGGCTTCTCATATGAGAGAAATCATGCAATATTTAACCTTGTGCATGATTTATTTCACTTAATATTGTCTCAAGGTGCCTACAATTCCCTACAGATCATTCAAATTTATCCCGCTTTACAGCAAAGTACTAATCAGTTACATATAAAAACACGTTTTCTTTGTCCATTCATCTGCTGCTGCACATACAGGCCCCTTCCAAGACTTGGCTGTCATGAGTTGTGCCATATAAATATGGGCTTCCATGTACCAGTGTAATATGGGGTCTTTAATTCTTTGGCATCTAGGATGGAAAACCTGGATCAAGTAGAATTCCTAGTTTTAGTTTTTGAGGACTTCTCATACTAATTATATAGTGATTGAACTAATTTACCTTCCCACATTTTAGACATGTTTCTTTTTCTCAATAGGCTTTTCAGAATTTGTTATTTAATTTCTTGACAGTAGCTATCCTTTCTGGAATAAGATGAAATCCCAGTGCTGTTATAATTCTCATTTTGCTACTGACTAGAGATGTTGAATATTTTATGTATTTATTACACCTGATCTTAGCCAAAGGTCAAAAACTGATTTTATGTATTTATTCACCACTTCACATTCTTCTGACAAGGGTCTACTTATTTCAGTTGCTGATTTATTGATAGGGTCTTTCATTCTAGAACATCCAAACTTTTTTTAGCTCTTTATATTTTCTTATTGAACTTGTTAGTGTTCTGTCTGAGGAGCAGAGGGCAAGCGTTGTTCTCACCATGTAGCTTATGTCTTCACTCTGTCAGTTGCTTTCCTTGCTGTGCAGCGTCTTTTAAATTTGATAGAACTCTACTTCCTGAGTCTTAGTGTTTATTACTTATTCAATTGGGGTTCTGCTGAGAAAGTTCTTCCATATGTTCAGGTATCGAGACTTTAACTATTCAGTATTCCATCAGATTAAGTGTTTCTATGGTAATGTTTAGATCTTTGATCCATTTTTATTTTATTTTAGTACATGGTTTAAAGATATGGGTCAAGAGTCCATCATTTGAATGTATAGAGTCTGTTTTCTAAGTTTGTTGAACAGGTTATCTTTCCTTTAGCATATATTTACGGCCCCTTCATCAAAGATCAGATAGCTGAATGTTCTTAGAGTTTTTTAATATTCTATATTATGTTCCATTAATCTACATGTCTGTTTTTGTGTATCATGCTGTTTTTTACCCCTACAGCTTTTAAGAGTTTGAAATTGGGGAATGTGATGCCTCTTGCTTTCTTTTGCTGCTTGGAATTGCTTCTATTAATCTGGACCTCTATGGTTCTATGTGAATTTTAGGATCATGTTCTCTAGTTCTATCAGTAATGCTCTTGATATTTATTAGGATTGCATTAAAAATATATATGTGTGTGTTTTGGTATTGTGGCCATTTTTTCAATATTGTTTTCTGCCTTTCTAGGAATAGGTGATACTTTATTTTTCTACTTTTTAATGTCCTCTTCCATCTCCTTTCTCAGAGTACTATAGTTTTCATTACAGAAGTTTTTCACTTCCTTTGTTAGACTAATTACTAAGTATTTAACTTTTCTTGATGTTATTGTGAATGATATTGTTTTCCTAATTTCTTTCTTGGTGGGATCATTATTGGTGTCCAAACACTACTGACTTTTGTATTAATTTTATACCGTGAGCATTATGGTTTGTGTCTAGACTACCCTCAAAGCCTCATGTGGTCATAGGTGTGGCTTTTCAGAAGCAGATGCATCTAGATTGAGTGATGCTTGGATCAAGGGTGTGTGACAACAACATTAGTCCACTGATTGGCTTGGCATAGCTCTAGGTAGGATTAAAGTTTGCCCATCCTGGGTGTGAGTGCTACCAATCCTAAAAGCATGTGGTCTGGATAAAATATAAGGGAGAAAAAGAGGGCTTCCCTGGCCATTGCATGCCACTGTTTCACTACTTCACTGCTTTGCTGCCTTCAACCCTCCAGGAACTATTTTTCCTCCATGACACCCCTCTGCCACAACATCCTGCCTTGGAGCCAGCCAACTATGGACTGAAACCTCTCCATACTGTAAGCTGAAATAAACTTTTCTTCCTTTAATTTAAAGTGCTAGGTATTCTGTCTCAACAATGAGAAAAGTAAACAAGACACTGAGTTTTGTTTTGATTTTGTATCCTGCTACCTTGCTGAATTTATTAGTTTTAAGTATCTCTTGTTGGAATTGTTTGGGTCCTCTGTGCAAAGGATCATGTCATCTACAAATAATGACAATTTGAATTCTTGCTTTTCTGTTTATATCACTGTTATTTCTTTCTCTTAAATTGTTTCTATGACTAAAGTTTTGAGTACTATATTGAATAGGAGTGGTAATAGTGGGTATCTTTTCCTTGTTCATATTTTAGAGGAAATTCATTTTTTTTCTCATTTAATATAATGTTGGTAGTAGGTTTGTCATAAATTTCTTGTCAAATTAAGGCAATGTCCTTCTGAACATAGTTTCTTTAAGACTTTTATCATGAATAAATGTTGAATTTTGTCAAACATTTTATGTACCTATTGAGATGATCACGTGATTTTGTCTTTGCCTCTATTTATGTGATATATTTCATTTATTCATCAGCATATATTGAACCATTCTTATATCCCTACTTGGTCATGATGTATGGCACTTTGATGATTTACTGCATTCTGGCTGTGAGTTTCTTTTTAAGGACTTTTGCACGTGTATTCATTAGTGAGATTGCCCTAAAGTTTTCTTCTGTTGGTTGAGTTCCTGTCTAGTCTTAGAATCAAGGTGATAATAACTTCCCAGATTAGATTGACAGTTACCCTTCCCTTTCAGCTGTATTAGCATTTGAAGAACACTGGCATTAGCTCTCCCCCAAATTCTGGGAGAATTTAGCAGTGACTTTATTGGTTCTTAGGCTTTTCTTAATTGGCAAGTTTTTCTTTTTACTACTGGCCCAATTTCATTGCCTTATTAGATTATTTTGGTATTTTATATTTTTTGTCTTAGTTCTGTTAATTCATTGGTATCCAGGCATCAGTACATTTCTTCTGGATTTTCCATTGTATTGGAGTACACGTTTTCAAAATAGTTGTAAAAATTCTGGGTTTCAGGGATATCTGTTGTGATTTCATCTTTTTCATTTCTAATTGCTTTGACATAGATCATTTTTTCTTTTGGTAAGGTTTGTTAAGGGTTTATTCTTTTGAAGAATACGTCTTTTGATTTATATATTTTGGTACCTTGTGTGAGCATGCTCATTTCATCCTTGGAATTGTCTGATTTCTTCTGTGACTCATTAGTAATCCAAGAAAGCATTGTTTAATCCCCATATATTTTCATAATCTGGTTTACTGGGTTTTAAAGAAATTTTTGACATTGCCCGATTCAGCAACAATGGTATGGGGAATTATGATGAGTTTCCTGAGTTTATCACCTTCCAACATTTCACCGGACCTTATTTTCCCATCATAGACGGTGAGTCACAGTGATCACACTGGCTTTCTCAGCAGTTATCTTCATTCAATCTGCTGCAAGGCATAGAGTTCCACTTCACAGCTGTGCCTTCTTAAATGTCTTTGAGTGCATGTGTATGAAGTGGTTCAAAAGAATTAGAACAATTAGAAGCCTCCATACTTTTTCCAAGTCGTTTTATTTACCTTAAAAAATATTTATTCTTCTGATATAGAGTTTAGTTTCTGATCATGAACAATCTCCAGTACCACTGCCAAGACATACTGCTACCCAAATACTGTGTTTTCATGCTACTTCTTGGCCAAACTTCCTGTCCCAACAGAAATTCCTGGCAACCACTGATCAGTTCTGCGTCCTCAGTTTTTCACTTTTGGGGAGGTGATAAGAATGAAAGCCTAGAGTATATGGCCTTTTCAGAGAGGCTTCTTTCCCTGCACATGATGCAATTTTTTTTGTTTTGTTTTAAGAAAAACAAAAAAACAAAATTTCAAAACAAAATAATGGGAGAATAACAATAGTTAATATGTTGCATATTGTCTCCAAAGTAATTATTCAGAGTACCAGATAATGGGCATAAAAAATTCTTCCAAATGATATTAACACAAAACTTTCTTTTCAGTGAACAAGACAAACTAGTAGCATAATTTCTTTGCATTTTTTTCCTTTTCCCTTCCTTCCTTTCTCTTCTCCCCTGTCCTAGTTCTTTTTTCCTTTTGAAAAATTTCTTCCCATTTCACAATACCTATTGTACAATGTGGGTCTTATTTACTCTTTCAGTTTCTCACACCAGGAAAAAAATATAATGTTTACACATGTGAGTCAAATTTATTTCACTTATAAATATAGTCTCAAGGTACATCCATTTACCTATAGATGTCTCAAGTTTATCCTTCTTTATGGCTGAGTAGTACTCTATTGTATAAAAAGACCACATCTTTTTATCAATTTCTTGATTGATGGGCATTTGGGTTGTTTCCAGGGCTTAGCTATTACAAATTGTGCTGCTATAAACACGGGTGCATATATATTGCTATGGTATGCTGTTTTTTTTATTCTTCCAGGGAGATACCAAGAAAGGGAATAGTTGGGTTGAATGGGACTCCTAGTGTAATTTTTAAAGAAATCTTGAAAGCCTCAAAATTTTATTGAATCAATATTAGTAATTTATAGCACAGGAGTACCCCCTAAATGCAGGAAGAAAACAAAACATTTGAGTTTCTCCACAGAGAAAAGTAGTAAACAGTAATGAGCTGATTTCTAACCAAACAATATTTACTATTTATTCTCTTTTTCTTTTTCCAATAACTGGAATCGAACTCATGACCTCACACTTGCCAGGCAGGCACTGTGCTGTTGAGCTAAATCCCCAGCCCCTATTTACTATTTATTCTCAACTTCCAAATATTTCATTAGTGCTTCACTAAGACAGAATCTTACAATACAAAAATCTGCCTTAAGGAAAGTAAAATAAATCTTATAAGGAAACTCAGCCCCATTATGTACCAGTTTTGTTCTGCAGAACCAGGTGTGCGATAGATATGCAATCTCATTTGAATAACACTGAATTCTGTAAGGGAAGACATCACATCTTCTTAGAGAGTCTTACTAAACACTGCTACTGCTGCTTGCCCATTGCAGAACAGTCTCCAGCCTGGATGATGAAGACCTGAAAACAAACAAAACAAGTTCTAAGGTATGGAAAGATCTCATTGTATTCCATGTTGTATCTATAAATTTCCTCTACTTTTTCAGTCATCCTGTGTTATACCTTTTGTCTAGATGTCCCCCTACTGCCTCATATGATCATAGATGGGCTTTTTCAGAGGTGGCTGAATCCAGAGTGTGTGATGCTGGAATCAAGGATGTGTGGTTACTAGATCAGTCCATTAATTTGGTGTAGTTCTCAGAGTGGATGACTGCAAGACCCTCCGTGGGTGTGAGTGCTCTCTGTCTTGAAGATAGGTAGACCACACAGAATAAAGGGCACAGAAAGAGAGTTGCTGTGGTCACTTGCTGCTTCTTTGCTGCTTTTGCCCACCATGAGCTGTTTCTTCTCTCTGATGCCTCTCAACCAGGCCACCTACCTTGGAGCCAATTATGCACTGAAACCTCTACAAACTGTGAGCTGAAATAAACCTTCCTTCTGTACTCTGAGTGGCAAGTATTTTGACTCAGCAATGAGAAAAGTAACTAAAATAACAGTAAAATTGGTGAAAATTATCAAGTTTGCCAAACTTACATTATTTTCATGTCTATGGAGAAAATTATTTTCTGGTGCTTGTAACAAGGAAATTTTATATTTCTCTGTATCTATAGTTTGTCCATCACAAACCGGTGCCAATTCTATTAGCCCATTTTGTGCTACTATAAAAAAAATGCCTGAGAGAGTCTATTGTGTATAGAAATTTCATTAGCTCACAGTTTAATAAGCTAAAAGTCCAGAGGGCATAGTGCTGGCTCCGATGAAGGCATTCAGAATCCAAGGTGGTACAGCGCAAAATATTACAAGAGACAGGGAATACTTCTGGTACCTTTCCTTTTATCTTACTCTCTATGCTTTTTGTTTTTTATTTTTAAAGTTTTTACATTTATTTTTAAATTTTAAAATTTTTAACTTATACATACAAATAGTGTACATTATGGGTACCATGTGATGATTTAATACATTATACATTGTGTAACACTCATGTCAGGGTAAATCTATCTCTTCAGCATTTATCATTTCTTTATTCTGTCCTTCTTATGAAATATTCAATGAGAATGCCTCCATCCTAATGACCCCAGATAATCAGAATAATGCTCACTTAAATTCCTTACCCCTAAACACTATGGTTGGATTAAATTTTATTCTCCAAATACTTCACAAAGGGGAGTAAATATCAACACATACACCCTTGGAAGATATCCTCAAGCCATGTCCAAACCACAGCACAATTTGTGCTCTTCCTTCCCATACGTTTTTTCACTTACAAGTTCTGGATTATGTGATATTAATATTTTTCATATATGCATCATCTATATCACCAGTTAACTGTCAGTTTTCTAAAAGTTTACATTTACCCAATAAGCCAATAGTTCTTTGTGATAAACTAGAGAAACAAAAATTTATTTACAAAGAAATATACTGCTGGTTTCAATTTTTATTTGAAAAGTTTTAAAAAATTAATGACCAGAATTCACATCAATACCCAAATTTGATGATTAATATAACTTATCTTTTAAAAACATACTAAAACAGATTTGGAAACAATATTTGAATGAATCATGGTTTTTCAATGTAAAATTCACTATATTCAGTGTCAATACAAGTTCCAATGTTCTATGGTATTTATTAAAAATATTTTACTAAATAAACTATATCAGCATCATCTTAAAGAACTATAACACACATTACCACAAGGACTAACTAAAATTTAGAAATATATGTGAAATGAATTATATTTCAGTTTATACACTGAGCTCGAATGAAAATTAGGTATTTTTTTCTTCTTTGAATCTAAACAGGCATAATTGGATTTCTGAAATGAAAGTTTTAGATGTTGAAAGTATAACTGCTGCATATGAAGAGCTAACACAGTTGTATATTCTATATCATTTATGGAAGAATTTTACTAAATAAACTATAACATAGCATCATCTTAAAAAGAAAACTATAACACATTACCACAATGATTAGCTAAAATTTGGAAAGACATGTGAGATGAATTAAAATTGAGTTTATACATTGAACTCAAATGAGAATTAAGGACTTTTCTTCTTTCAGTCTAATTAAGAAGTGTAATTGGATTTCTGAAATTAAAGTTTTAGATGCTGAAAATATAACTGCTATATGTAAAGAGCCAACACAATTGTGAAAACCAGAAATCTATTAATGAGCTTTTCCAGGGCCTAGATAGCAAATTTTATACCATAACAAAGCGAGTATTCAACTTCATTCTTAATAATTAGTTATTTATCTAAATCATTCCTCAATCAGTATTCAGTTCCTAGAATTAGACCCACTTGTGCCCATCCTGCTTCATTGAATTACATACAACACTTTCTCCAATTGTCAAGAGTTGGAAATTTGCTCTGAGATTTTATAAGGAGATTGGGAACTTGGTGAATTATTCATAGATCTCTCCATATTTCCAGTCAAAATGCACTGGCATTAACTTTGTGCCAACCACCAGAAAATACCAGGTCCCTAAAATAAATACCAGAAAGTAATTTGCCCTGAAATGGTGACTGACAGAAATAATAAGCTCCTTTAAAAAGCAAGTATTTTAAAAATTCCTTGCATAAGCCTTTATCTGCAAAACCAAATGAATGACTGTAGCTGGAAGAAAAACCACATCCTTTTAACATACCAGATTTACTCCAATGACACAATTGATTTTAGATTACTAAATAGAAAGGAGAACTTTTTTAAAAAAGCCCTTATTATTTTTAGGCTGTGTATGTATATATAAACACACTTTCAATAGAGGTGTACTGCAAGCAGGAAATATTGTTTGTGAAGCTGCTGTCTTCCATGAATTATATATACTTCATACATTCTTCTCAATGAATTATTTGAGACAACAGTTCTTGCATCATTTTACTGATAAGAAAAATATAACATCTAGATATTAAGCAATTTTATCAGTCATTCAACCTCTACATGAAAAAACAAGGACTTGAGTATATGTTCTGGTATCTCACCTCTTGTCATTACACTGCTTTCTTCTACACTACAATTAATTGAAAAATTAAGGTGAAAATAACCCTACCTTTTTGTGGCTAACAGATACCAAGCAACTTGACTTTTCTCTAATAAAGTGATAAATTTATGTTATAGTTTTTTTAAAGACTATATAATGCAATATTACTCAGCTATAAAGATAAACTCGAGGCTTTTATAGGTAAATGGTCACAACTAGAGACCATACTCATAAGTGAAATAAACCAGACCTCCATGTGTAAGTAAGGTATTGTCTCACTAATGTAAGAACCTGAAATAGTGAATAAAAATTAGAAAGTATGACAGCCATTGTGAAATGAAAAGAAAGTGCTCAAAAGTAAAGAGCAACTGGGGTGAGGGAAAAGAGAAAAGAAAGAAGGGGAAATTATGTATGTATCTACATGTAGGATAGCTAACATAGTTTTACTACTGACTTCTATTGTTTTACTGAAAGGAACAGTTAATGATTACTTACAAGAATTGATTAATCTTGCATGTTTCTATTTGTTTTCCTGAGAAACCACTTTGAAGATAGCAATACGTAATACAACAACTATTGTGAATTTCCTACCACTTTGTCTGTTACTCTGTATTGCATGGATCGTTCTTATGCTGTTTTGTAAATTGATGTCTGTTTGTTAATATGTTTTCCTTTTTTTATTCTTAAAATAAATTTTAACAAATATTAACACATCCCAAATTTGTTGTCACGTGAGAGTAGACATCATTCCTTGGGGATTCCAAAGCAGGCAGAAAATACTATAATACAATGATCAGAAGCCTTTAAGTGTACTCTGGTTGCTTGCACAGGAATGTGAGGCAAAATGGGATGGTGCATTTATGTGATTGATCTTGAAAGCATATTTGGCTTTCTCTGTCATGAGTTGGAAGCAGAGGCAAAATGTGTGAAAGTAAGAAATATATGTGGGCTTGTCTTGCTGCAGAAGTTGGACTCAGATATGTGTGTTTGTGTATGCTCTGGCCACTGTCTCTTTGTCCATTTGATCTCTCAATGTTAATGACTTAAAAATATTAGTTCTTAGAATTTAAAAATAGATATTTAATAGTTATTTTTAGAAAATAAAAATCTAGTAATTCATATGTGAAAATGCATTTCTTGCTATATTTTCCCAGTTTACCTCCCACACATATGATAGTCATTCTACCTGATCTATTCTGCAAATTTTCAATTACTGCTACTCAACCAGTCTCACTCAGTTATCGTTCCCTTCTTTTCTGACAAAGGAAATCTAATTAGAAAAAACTTTGGACATTCCCATCACTACTTCATTTTTAAAATGTGCTTCCTATAAAATATGAGGAACATTTTTGACAAGCTTTTGAGATAGGAAGCAATAAGGTGTGAGAAAACACATTAGGTACAGCAATACAAAAGCATTATACCAATGCAAAAATTAGAAGGCTTCAGGCATACTCTGGTTGTTGGCACAAGAAGCTGGATACAAAAAAGAAAAAAGAAGTTGGATACAAACTAGAGTGGGGCATTTATGTGACTGATCCTGAGGGCGTGTTTGGCTTTCTCCATCTTGAGTTGGAAGTGGAGGCAAAATATATGAAAGCAAGGAGTCACTGGCCAACCTCTGACTCTTCTCCAGAGGTGCCGGCTTGGCTTCCTCAGTAGGTTGCTGCAGAGGATCTAGGTTAGAGAAATGTGTGCAAGAAGGAAACAGTGTATTGGCCCTGGGGCTTGATCTTCATTTCATGAAACATTTTCCATATAAGTGATTAGGTTGTGTGAGATAATTGTTATTCACTGAAATATCAGAAGATTTTTACCCTTTTTGTTCTCTAATTACACTGACCCCAAATGATTCATTGATATATGTAAATGTATATAATCCATATGTATACACATATATGCATAGATGTATGTGTGTGAAACAATATATAAGCTGATTCAGGTTTTCTTCCTTCCTTGAAAGTAAGTTATTAGAATTGTTGCAAAATACACTTCTGTGCACAAAAATTAGAGAGTTATTTCTATTTCCTTCTTGTCCGAGGCTTAGTAGAGTACCTTGGTACTCTATCTGAATGGACAACAAGAAAATGTGTTGAGGCTTTTACAGCAACTACAAATTTTTTTGATAGAATTTGTGGTTTACAGCAATTTTGGTTTTGCAGAAAAATTAACTGAAAGGTACAAGGAGTTCTCATATAATTTATCTTCTGACCTCTGTACAATTTCTCCTGTTATTTACATATTGGATTAATATGTTATCCATTTGTAACAACTAATGAAACACTATTAATATATTTATTTTGTCAACTAAAGTCTGTACTTTACATTAGGGTTCATTCTTTGTGTTATCAATAACATGAATTCATTATTAGTGTATCTTTCAGCTTCATTGCCTAAAAATTCCATTTTTGCACCTGTTCATCTGTCCTTTCTTACCCTCCATGCAACCATTGACAAACACTGGTCCTTTTGCTGTTTTACATTTTCCAGAAAGTCCTCTTGTTGTAAATATATATCACTAAACTCTTCCCAATTGACTTTTTTTCATTTACCCTATGTTTTTAAGGTTTTTCCATATTTTTTCATGGCTTAGTAGCTTATTTCTTTTTATCCCTGTTATAGTATGAAAGGATCATATCTTTTTTTTCTATTCACCTATTGAAAAATGGTTTTCTATCCAAAATTTGAAATTATGAATAAAGGTGCTAGAAATAGTCCTATGAAAGTTTTTGTTTGGACATAAATTTATTCTTCACTGGAGCACACACCAAAAAGTGTGACTATTGTATCATGTGGTAAGAGCCTATTTTGGAGGAAACTACCAAACTGTCCTCCAAAATAGCTGTTTTATTTTTTACTCCCACCAGGAGTGAATGAGATCTTCTGTTGCTCACACCTTCACCAGAATTGGATAATGCTGCTCTTTTGAATTCTGGCTGTCCTACTAGATGTATAATGGAATCTCTGTGTTGAAACTTGCATTTCCCTGGCTACATTTGATGCTGCACACCATTTTACATGTTCATTGGCCACTTGTAATCTTTACAAAGTGTGCGCTTTTCATGAAATACTCATTATGAGACATCTTAGAACCATATATCATCTTTTATAGAGGAATATATGTACTAAATTTACCATAAAGATGCTATTAAAAGCAAAAAATTCAATTCATATTCTGAGGAAAGTGACTGTTTAAGTCAACAACAAAAACCTACCTTTATCATGAAGAATTCACACTGGAGCCACTATTCTCAAATTATATGAGCAGGATGCTTTATAAAAAAAATCTTATTTTCTGTCTTTTCAAGAGACTTTCCACACTAAGAAATCTGTAAATGTGCTGCATATTTGTGAAAGGTGAAGCATACTCAACTCAATTTGTCTATCATAAGATAAAGCAATTTCAGTCTTGGAATATTATATATATATATATATATATATATATATATATATATGGAGAAGCATGTAAAATAGTGATCATAACAACATTACTAACAGCATTAGTAACTAATTAGTAAGAGAGTATAAACAGCCAGTCACTTGTCAATAGACTGAATGAAATTCATTACACTCAGAGGCCAAGGAGAGAAAACAAAGAGACTGAGAGAAACCAGCTGCTTTTGCTGCAGCACTAAGAAAAACGACCCTAAGTCTGATTCTCTGGGCCCCAGGAAGAACTCAACGACTACATTCATCTGCTACCATGTTAAAAGCCAGGCCACCACAAGAGGAACTGCCCTAAGAAGCCCCCTGGGCCATGTCCTGAATGCAAAGGCCCTGGAGACCTGTCTGCCCTCTGAAGCAGAGGCCCCAGAGCTCAGACCCATCCTACCAGTTAGTCTAACAGGAATGAGGGGGCCTGGGGCATACTCTGCCTTCTCCCTCTGGCCAGACTGTCATCTCCATGGAGGAGCCCTGGGTAATCATGACTATAGAGGAAAAAGAAAACAGCCTTTTGCTAGACACAGGTGCAAATATCTCAGTAATTCTTTCAATCCTGGCCTTCCTTCCAGCTGTCACACCTCAGTGAAAGGAGTCATGGGTGAGGAGGTAATATGCTACTTTTCACAACCCTTAGGCTGTAACTACTTGTTAGATCCTTCTTGCATATCTCTGTCTTCCTGAGAAACCACTTTGAAGACACCACCATGTGTTACAGCAGCCATTGATATTTTCCTTCTAATCTGTCTGTAACTCTTTAATGTTTGTATTGTTCCTATGCTACTTCATAAATAGATGTGTGTTTATTACTATGCGTTTCTTACAACAACCATTGAGAATAGTCGATGATTATTCAGTTGTTCACTCATGTATAGCTCTATTACTGTTCTTTAGAAACCACTTTGAAGATACCAAAGTATAGTACAACAACCATTGATAATCTCCTATCACTTTTGTCTGTAACTCACTATTATTTGTCTATTTGTTTTCCTGAGAAACTATCTTGTAGATAACAATATGTAAAACAACAACCATTGATAATTTCCTGCCACTTTGTCTGTAGTTCAGTAAGCCCTCCTATTACTATGTTACCCTCCTTTTACTTTTTAAAATAAAAAAAAAGTTCATTAAGCTCATTCATATAGTGGAATTTAAGAAAAAAAAGCAAAATGAATGAACAAACTATTGCTGCAAACAACAGTCTGCATGATTCTTAAAACATAATGTTAAAAAAAGAGCCCAAGCATAAATGAACACTTCAATTTATGTGGACTTCAAAAATAAATAGAAGTGATCCATCCTGCTGGAATTCAGGTCACTGGTTAGACATGATACTGGCAGATTTATGGAGGGTGAGGCATGCCACTAGGATGGGGCCCAGGAGGGCTTGAGAAGGGCTGGCAATGTTCTGTTTCATAGTTGAGCAGCTTTTAAATAGTTTTATTTAGATCAAATATTTCACTTGTTTGCCTGTAGTTTAAAAAATATACATATATTTATATATATGGTTTAATTTTTATATATATATATATATACTTTTTAGGGTAAGTATATAAGACATATATTCACCCTAAAAAGTTATGTCATATTCAGTTTTCAGTTTTTGATCCATCTTATTGTCTTCTACCATCTATTGTAAAATATGTATAATTAAATAAAGTTATCTGTAGGTTTATTTTACTGACAAAGAAATAAATTTATACTTCTAGTTTTTTTGTTTATTCCATATGTGAAAAAGTCTGAAATAGGAAAGAGAAAATACATAAACATATGCACTTAAATTTCACAGAGTTTATATATGTGCATATATTTTCCAATCTTAACTCTCTGACTTTACCCTTACTTCCCTTTCCTAACACACACACACACATACACACATTTAGTTTCCACACTGCAAGAAAGTCCCAATAGATATTAAAGTTGTAGATTATGTGATTTTCATTTTGGGGAGGATCTTTTACATAGGGATCCCCTAAAGTTATAATGCTGCTGTTTTCTTTCTCTTAGACATGTCCTGAGAAGTTAATGCCTGGCCCTGCTGAAACTAATTGAAATATATGAACTACGACTGTCATATCTAGTGTCC
Source organism: Chinchilla lanigera (assembly GCF_000276665.1). Lineage (NCBI taxonomy): Eukaryota > Metazoa > Chordata > Mammalia > Rodentia > Chinchillidae > Chinchilla > Chinchilla lanigera. The sequence continues at coordinate 37,550,022 of NW_004955408.1, forward strand.
AAGCCAAGTCTATAAAATGTGGTCACAGAACTACTTCATTCTGGTTTCATATATAATGTTTTTAGTTTGGGGACCACTGGACAGAGGAGCCTCATATTTAAGTATCATTGAAATCTGAAACTACATCACTTTTATAAATATTTTAAGGAATAATTGTTTAAAAATGTTTTAAAGATTGCACTTCATCCACTAATTCATTGGTACCTCCATCTAAAAATTCCATTCTTCTCCAACCCACTATTTTCAAAGTCTTCTCCAGACCCTCTTGGTATAAAATAAATAAGGCTATACCCATGTTTTCACTGATTCCAAGGTACAAATGCTAGAGGGAACATCTGATTTTCTTTTTTTTTTTTCTTTTTTTATTTTAAAGAAAATAATAAAATAACAACAACAAAGACAAAAGTGAAACAATACAAAACCATAAAATGATACAGGACTTAAATATACACAGACATGATAGCTAAGATAATTGTACACTAATTTCTATTGGTTTATTGAAAAGAACAGTTAATGTGTAATTGTTTGAGACATCATGTGTTTGCTTCTTCAATGAGAGGAAAAGTAGAAAATAAGTTCCTTATAAACGCATTCAGGAAAAATTTAAAGAGTATTGGGCTTGGAAACTTTATGTCTCAAATATTGAAAAAGGACTTGTATTAGCAACAGAAGTATAAAAGGAAGACAGCCACATAGATTAAAGGGGAAAGATAGCTCTGAAGGTTGTCTTTCAGTTGGAAAGAATTCTATGTCTATTGAGAAAACTTGGCAAGCAGAAGAATATGAGCTCTGCAACAAATATTTGGTAGGTCTCCTTTCCTGAGGGAGTTCCAATGCTGGGTGCAGTGTTTACTACACTCTCAAGAATATGATGTTTCATACAGGACTGTGCTAAAATAAAATATTATAATGCTAAATATCCTATAAATCTATCCTCTTGAAAACACAAACTAAATTCATTCTGTGAGTGTGGGGAAGGTGGCCATGGTCATCTTCTTCACCTGATGTAGTGTTCATGAACAGAAGCACATTTTTGCTGAATGCTTCTGTTGGGGAGCCAAATTGTGAATGGAATTGTTCATGAACTGAGGCATGACTGTATCTAACCTAAATCTAACTGGTTTTTCTCTTTAATGGTCTCTTCTGTTTTGATTTATAGAAAATGCAAAAGATTGAAGAACTCACTTGATGGCAGGAAGAGGAAGCAATATTTGCAATTCAAAAGGTATGACATTCTATAAGACAACCAGCTGGTTTCTTCAAAAGTGAATAAAAGTCAAAATGAGGTCACTGTTTTAAATTAAAAGAAACTGAAGAGAAATAAAGATAAAATATAGCACTGAGTTATAGCTCAGTGATAAAGCATTGCTTAGCAAGCACAAAACCCTGTGATCAAACCCTAGCATTACCCAAAAATAAGTAAATAAAATTTAAAATCTACCAAAAATAGCAATGTCTTTACCTATGTAATTTTTTTTATCTAATCCAGTGAGTGAATATGGAATGCATGTTAGAGGATATTAAGGAATTGCTATCCTATATGATCTAGGCATTTGGTAGTGTTTTCAATAATCTTTCTTTCTTAGGGACCCCCATATTTATGTAGTGCATGATTTTTAAGATTTACTATATAATTACTTTAGCAGAAAAGTAGATTTAACAATTGATGCCTTTTGGTAAATTGCTTAATTTTGTAGTGAATATATTGATTTATTTCAGACTTCTTTTGTGAATATTTGAAAACTTCACAACAACAACAGAAAAGGTCATATATCTTGATACATTAATATTGATTTTGATGCAAAATGATACATTTTGAAATAATATTTTCATTAATTTCATATAGTTATTACTTCCTCCGTCAATACACTTTAGAAGGAAAGAAAATGAAAAAGAAAAGGAGGAGTGGAGCGAGGACCCACGCAGGCCGGCTGTACTTGATCAGACACAGCGGAAGCTTCTCGCCAGTGAAACCTGGGCTTCGCTGAGAGACAACAGGAAAACATGCACTTTGGCTCCAAACATTAGAAAGCTCTGCGAATGTAATAATTTCCTGAGCATGGTGTATGATTTGAGATACTTCCTAGTAATAAGTAAGCACCAAGAAATTCATCACGACATTCACTATATTTCACACACTGTTTTATGATTTTACTGTTATTGCTACTGGTTAGTAACAATTGATATTTTTAAAAACTTACTGATTGAAAAATTTAAGGTAATTATTCATTCAACCAAATTAAATAGGCAAATATAAACGTGGAACTTCTCAGACCGTTTAGTATACTATAAGATGCACTACTTTGCAAACTTACCTCAGAATAAAACTCTCCTTGAAAAAATAATTTCTTGAGGGAGTTGTGTTCTACATAACATTTTGAGGAAAGCAGTCTCAGATTACCCGCTTCATCCAGGAAGCATGAAGAGAAGACTGTTTTAGTCTGGGTTCTCACATAAGACACTCCTGAGAAAGTGTCACCGGTGGGTCACTTCACTATGGGAACCTATTGCCAAGGAGTGAGGATGGGAAGCCAGTTATTATGTAACTGGCCAGAAAGGAAAAAGGATGGTCCCAGGACAACGCATGGAGCAGTTTGTGCCATGAACACGCAAGAAGTGATTCCCTTGAGCTCCATCAGGAACTGCACGGGAAGCATTCAGGTGTCCACCTGCGCTATTTCAGTAGGAAGTTCTTTTGTACCCAGTGCTGTAAGCTCACACTCAAAGCAAAATGGCTGCACAGAGCCCTGCAAGTGTTGCACGTCCTGCAGCGTCGGCCAGATGGTGAACAGAGCTCAAAACAGGTCCCAGCTCAGCAGCGGGGTGGAGTCCACACAAATGCGGTCCAGAGCCGCGATGGTCCGAGGAACCCCAGAGAGAGCCATAAAGGGGAGAGAGTTACTTCTCGTTCTGTTCTGGTTGTGCCAAAGACCTGATTACGAAGGCCAGGAAGGAACGCAGACAGAAGAGAAAATAGCTGAGCAAAGTGTTCGTAAGCCAGACCAGGTGTCTTTCGGGAGGAATGATGAAGGTACTGAGGGGATTGAGTCTTTGAAATCTTACATATTAAAATAAGTCCTATTACAGCACTCTCACCACCTGTTGCTCTTGCGGGGTTATGGGTGTATTGTTCCTCAACTTTCTAATAAGGACCGCCATTCTAATTTGTCTACTCCAATAGCTTGAAAGCACAAGGCCTCCATAAAACAGAAAAATCCTAGCAGACCGTGGGGTGAACGGTGTCACAAACTCACTGACACAGTGAATTTCTTCTGTGCAGCCCTAACAGAACAGCAAGTCACCTTGGTCTTTCTAATATCTCTATCACCATTTTGTCTCCTTGTCATTAGCATGCCAGGCTTCCGAGGCATTATCCACTCACTGCATTTTATATTGCACACTACAGGATCCAGCTAGTCTGGTTATTTCTCCCCATTCACCTGCATGGTCAGTGAGAGTATTTGGTCTTCGTTTTTGGAACTACTTGTGAAGCATTTTGTTACCTGCTACACCATGGCACATCACTTGGGAGAGAAAATAGCACTACTTTAATTATGCTTAGATCATTTTAATTCCTGATAATGAAACCATCCAGTCAGAACTTGGATAAGTTAAAACCAGTTTCCATTAGTCTGGCAATCACAGCCCAAAATAATTTTCAAGAAAAATGTACTGAAGGGTTTTATTTGTCATTAAATCTTTTAGCCAATTTTGCTGATTGATAAGAGACAAATAATTCATTTTGTCTGCTTTTATTTCTATCCTTCACTTTCAAGCCTTTACTTCAAGGTCACAAACATTGCTAAAAGTTTTTAAAAATGGAATAGAATACATAGATATGAACTCCAAATTAGTTGCTGATGAAAGCATGTGCCCCTCCCATGCATTTTATTCAGCAAGTAAAAAGTCTGCATTTGTAAATTGAGTTTATTCAAGCTTAAAACAGATTTGGGCTTGAAAAGCTCCTAGCATTTAGCTTTGCTTATAAATAGTGCCTGACACTTTCCAAATTCAATTACCTTCAGTTCTTACAAAGTCATATTATGAGCAAACCTTGGGTCTATGAGCCTATTTTAAAACCCTCGAAGTGTAGTTCTGTGTGAGATTTTATTTTTCCTTTACATTTTAAATTGTGACCACATTTCAAAGACTAGATTAGTTATTTTTTATCATGAATATAATGTTATTGAAAATTTCGGAGTCTGGAGGGTTTTGTTCTACCATTCTCAGCTTCTCACCCTCTTTAATGAGTTTATTTCAGTGAAGAAGTCAGGGTAACTATGGTTCATGACCGTTTTCCTTGTGAGCCCTTATGGAAGCTAGAAAGGCCTCAGTCAGAAGCCTGTGTCTTCTACCATGTTTTCTCTTGGTTTTAGAGATTCACAACAGGATTTTTGTTTGTTTGGTTTTTTCCAGTACCAGGAATGGAACTCATGACCTTGTGCTTGCCAGGCAGGCATTGTGGCACTGAGCTAAATCCCCAGCCCCTCACAACAGAATTTTAGATAAATATAGCAACCAAAGATTCCACACAAACTAAAAACAAGGCTTAGAGTTATCTGTTACTTACGAATTGTTATTTTTCAAATTTATCATTTTCCTAAAGCAAGCTTTCTATCTATACAAGATGCTACTTGCAAGAAAATTTTAAAAGTACAGCCAAAATAAGTATAAAAGCAAGAAAATGTTCAAATGGGAAGGGGAACTAGGGACAGAGAGCATGAGAAACAGGAAAAGATGGAAACAAAATTTGTAAATGAGAAGGGAGAGGACTGAAAGGAGGGGAGGGAGATGGGCCAAAAGAAGCAGCAAAATGTATCATGTACAGGTATAAATTCCCTACAATGAATGTGATCATTATGGATGTCTAAAATGTACCAAAAATTAATGAATTAAAAAATGAAATTTCTTTTCAGAGCAATAAAGAAATAGGAGGGCTCACTGATACTCTTCTTTAACAAAGCAAGGGGAAAAGAATGCATAGCAATTGCATAAAATATCAAGCAGAGTGCATCTGAGGCCACCACAGTCTACACCAGCTGGTGATTTTCTCCAGTAGCTTTCGATTCTCCTTCTGCCCCTCCCTCCTGCCTATCTCCAGGTCATCCAAGGGTTCTATAACTACTGAAGTCAGTTGGTGACAAAAGAAGAATAAGGCAAAATTTTAACTTTTATATTTGGTTGAATATGTAGACAAGCAGTTTGTGGGAGTTATTTTGTCATCCAGGTCTTAAGAAATGTAGCTCTCATGTAAATACTTGGGACTGATTGGCTCTTTTAACTTCTATCCCTTTTGTGAGATTTTTGGAGTTAATTAGTTTCCCTGGCCTAAGTTTCCTCACTGACAAAATGGAGCTTCCAACGAAGAGTGAATCAGGCACACACACACCTGCTCTTCCTTACACATTCTAAGTGTAGCTGCGGCTAAAAGGCCATAATCCCATTTTTAATGATGTACTCTCTCATTTAGGAGCAGTTTAGCATTGCAAGGGCAACAGATCATTCATGTAAGAGCAACACATCATCTCAGAAAGAGAATAGAAAATACAAGAAAGGACATTTTTACACATTGGATGGGCAACCAGAAGAAAGGAAAATAAAGATTGAGTCGCTGAGGCATAAATTCTCACCTGACCATTCACCCTTAGTTTTAGATGATTTCCCAACTACTGCACTCAAACACTAAGGAGGAAACCTTGTACAGTCAAAACTTTCAGTATGGAAAGAAAAGTTTTGAGAATGAGAGTCATCCACCAAGGTAGAATGTATTATTATTACTTTAATATCAATTTATTCTCAGCAAGGGTAACCTGTCATTGCTTGGAGAAAGCAGGGAGAAGAGGGAATTTATAAACATGTTAACAATATGCCAAAAATATATAAAAAGAAAGATTAATTAATCTTAAGGATTTTTGAAAGAAAGGTGAGAAAATGTAGGAATAAAACATCTGCTAGGATTGTAATCAGTTCAAAATTGTCACAGCAAGCCACAGCACCTAGAAGAATTTGTAATATGGTAAACAGAACTCAGCAAGAATTTTAACACGCAGTATCACTGTTCTGATTCTTTGTTATTGCTGCTACTGATCCCCGTCACCAGCACTGCTAGATTAATCTCAGTAAAACTTCTATGAAAAAATTCATCCCTTCCTAACCAAACCACTCCATACATCAGACCACTCTCTTCAGTCCATGGACAATAATATATGTAGAAACTTTATTAGAGAAAGCATAAACTGTCAGTTTCTTTTAGAGATGTGGACAAAAGGAAGGGATGCTCATTTATCTTCATTTTCATGGGTTATGCATTTGTAGAAAACACAAAAAATGAATTTTTCTTACAATAGAGAATCTTTTGGCTCATCAGGAAGGCATTGCTACTGTTTGCAAAAAGAAGAATTAGAAATGAAATGGATCTGGTCATGACAAGAAGTTGTGTTATTAAACATGCAATGTGTCACTGAACACCAGTCAATCACCTACTTAATGTCTTACAGGCAAGCTAGGAAAGCAGCTTCGACATGTTCATGCTCTTCACGTCTGTGCCATCCCACAGTGCATTCATGGCACTATTTGATTTGCAAAGAAACAAACAATTATGAGGTGTTAAATAAGGCATCAGATAAAGTGTAATATCTACATTTAATTTCTGATTTCTCAGGCGGCAAATTCTACATGGCTCATAGTTTGGAGAGGGACTGTTGACAAACTATATGTGAAAAATAAAAGCCTTATTTTATATATGTATATAAAGCTACAAGGAACTTCCAGTGATGGTTTAGGGGAAACTATTATTAAATTGTGTTTTTGACGAAACATTTGTTGAAATAGGCCTAAGCCTAATAATAACAAGTGTTAATAGCTTATGTAGTAGAGCTAACATTTGTCTAAAAGGCAGTCTTCTACTATAAATCTACTTAAAATGTAACTGGATGGACAATCTTAAAAAGACCTAAACATACACACACACTATTATATATATATATATATATATATATATATATATATATTAGAAAATGAAAAAGTAAAGAAAATGTCCAATAACTGAGCTTTATCATAGAAAGAGGATAAAACAAAATTTTAAGAAAAGATTCTATAGTTTACCATAGACCAGATGATAATAGTCCATTTTGTAGAAACAAAGTAGGTTTTCCTTAAAAATGTTTACCTTTGTCATTATGACACAGTATTACATTAGAACATTTCCAAAGTAGAGATTAGTAGAAAAATATAAAACTAAATAACAAACCTCCACAAACTCAACATTTACAGAACTTTAACAATTTTGGCTTCACTTGATGACTTTCTGTGCATATAAGATAAGCTATTATGTATGAAAAACCACCGTAACGGTTGTGATTACCTTTGCTCTTATTGCTATAGTTACTAGGTATCCACTCCGTATTAGGTCAGACTTTATCCACCCGTGTACTCAGTTGATACAGTCTTGCTACCTGTCTGCTATGCTTCATGCGCTGTTATAGGAGACAAAGGAAAACAATGGGAAAAAGCAGCAAACACTTCCCACCCTTCTGAGCTCACACTGTGGGAGAACATACAGTAGTGTGTGAGTGGAGTGTGCACATGCATGTGTGTGTGTGTGTGTGTGTTTGCGTTTGTGTGGTGATGTTGCTTATCATAGACAGAAAGACAGGTAGCCAGATGGTGATAACTGTTAAGAAAAATACACAACAATATAAGAGAATGGAAACTTTGTAGATGATGTGGGAATTGCAGTCTAAAATAGGTCAGTTAGGACTTAGTGTCAAGGCCCTGTTTCCAAACACTTAAATGTAAGGAGATGAAACACACAAAATCTTGGGGAGGAGCGTTTTTAAAGAGTAAATGCTACATATACTTAGGAAAAGCAAAGAGCCAGAATAGCAAGAGGTGAGTAATGAGAAAAGAAGTAGGAAACAGGGCGGAGTGACCTCAGAGGGTTTTAGAAGACACTGAAAGTCTTAGTACTTCACACTTGAGTGAGATGGTTTGCCATTAAAATATTTTCTGCCCAGAGAGTCGCACGCTCTGCCTATCTGGTGATTGTTCTGTGTGTAGTGTTGAAAGTAAATGTGTGTTGGCTTGAGGTGATGGCTGAAGAGAAAAAAGCAAAGAAATCTTCAGAGATGCTAGTACAATTATCCAGGTGAGGGAAGGCAAGGGCTTGAACCCAGATGACAGTATTACATTTTGTAGGAATGCACTGTGGCACAAAATTAGAGGAAATGTGTAATCAAGGATGACTTCAAGGTTTGAGGAGGAGGAAATAAGCACTTAAGTGTAAGAGGTCCGTTACACATACAAAGGCGGATGTCCATTAGAAGTTGTATAGGTGAGTCTACAACTTGATGGAGCCTTCAGGTTGAAGATGTAAAATGAACTATGTTCATAATTAAGGCAGTGAGTATGTAAAGAAGACAGGATAAATGAGGACTAAGGACCAAGTACTGAAACTCCAAAACACACAGGTTGCTCAGGTGGAGAAAAAGGTGCAAATTGAGAGGCTCAATGATTGTGCAGGGGAAAACCCATGAAACTCATTGATCTAGAAAAAAAGAACAAAATACTTCAAGTTTGAGGAATTGATGAACTGTTTCCAATGCTAGATAACTGAATTTACCGACCTCGCAACCACTGATAGTGTAAGCAACATCCCAGGCTGTCTTGGCCAGGGCCTCCTATGTCCTTCTATGTCTCAAGGTAGTAACGTTTCACTCTCAAAGATACTCAGGTTTAAAAATGCATGATACAGTTAACCAGGCCATTCATGATGGTATCAGACTAGGTTTTTTCTCTTTTAAATAAGACTGGTTTTATGGGGAGAGGCAGCGAGACCCTGACGGAAAGGGGATGCATTGCTGCTGGAGGTAGAAACAGAAAGAGTGAAACAGTGATTGGGGAGCAGCTTTACCATAACTAGTAGAAATGGATGATTTGTGCAAGGGGTTGTGAATGAACACAAGGTCTTTTTATGTGAAGACATAGTAGCTTCTTTATCATGCTGGTTGGAGGAATTTGGTAGAAAAGAGGAAAGATATATCATGCAGGAAAGAATAGAGAAGTGCTGAACTGAGATGACTAGAGAAGGTGCCTTAGTGCCCAAGTGATCAAGTTGGTCTCAAAGAGAAACAAGAACAGCCAAACTAACAGAAAAAAGGGCACAATGTCCACATACACGTTGGTGGGGCTCACATGGAAGTAGACCCTGGTGGAAAGGTTTAGTTTTCTTTTACCCATTTTTGCCCCTAAGTGAATCTACACGGTGAGTTGAGTGAAGAAAGTGTTGGTAATGTCTGAGAACACAAAAGCCAAGAAGGAAACCATCACCTACAAAAGTGGAGCGGGATTGGGGAAATTGGCAAAGGCTGCCACGTAGTAACAAAGACCCACTGAAGATCAGTAAACATGAGTTTAAAATGAGAAAGCATCAGCAGTTTTGTGGGTTTTGTTTTTCCAACTTGTTGCTCTTCAAATCAGCCGGAAGGGATTCCTAATGGACAAACAACATGAAACAGGGAGAAATTTCAGTTCTATGCAAAAAAGTGCCAATAATAAAGAGTTATGGAGTTTGAACTAAGGAGAAAACTCAGTGGACAGATTGCACAAATACTTGGTGAGATCAAAAGACTGATAGAATGAAAAATGTGAACTGGCAAGTTCAGAGGTCTATGGCTTAGAGTAGCTATTTAAAGTTTTGAGATTTTTGAATACTTCAGTCATAAATTTTATACTACCTTGAACATGAACACAGCGAGGAGGTAGCACTTAGGATCTAGGCCTAAAATCTTCAGGGTATAAATAAGGGTGGTGTGTATGTGGGTGGGTAATTGAGTGGTACTGAATTGTATGGTCTAATACCCAGAGATTCAAAGCAGAAGGTGTTTGGGAAGAAAGATAGTCTCAAAATAGTAACGAGAAACTCTCTATTCCACTTTAATTCAAGGGTATGAGGGAGAGGAGAGACAACAAGAAGCACGGCTTGAGATGACTACAGGTGGGACAGTTAATTCAGAGGAGCCCAAGTTTTCATTAGGGTGAGGGAAGAAGAGAATGTTGCATCTATAAAGCTGAGAGAGTTCAGGAAGGAAAGGAAATGAGAGTCATGAAAAGCTGTATTCCTAGTCCTGGGTGGATTAGAATCCAAAATATTAAAGACTATGTGGCAGTCCTTAGATTCTTGTGATCCCTGACCTCAATGGTACCTAAAAACATGTTCATACCTTGTCCTAATGGTATCAAGGCCGAGAGTGCTCTTGGGATTAAGGATTAGGGGTGGGAGGTAGAAAAACAAGTGCTTGTTGGTAGTTTTATGGTATGAACTACTTTCTGGGGTCACTATGCTATGACATCATTGTAATGGGTGGATCATTGAAGGTACTGTCACCATCATTATAGTGGAAGAAAAAGATGAATTCTAGTATATAGAAACAAAGTAATTGCATTAATTAGTTCATCAAGCACTTGATAAGTGTCTGACAGGTGTTAGTCATCATGCTAAGTGCTGGAGAGCCAACCAGGGTTAGACATATCAAAACAGTTTCTGCCTTCACTACACTCAAACTACAGAAGATAAAGAGAGATTGAACACAGAATAAAAGGAAGTCATTCCTGAATCATTATGGGTGGATAAGACTGTTGGACTGGGAGAGACTGGCAAAAACTGAAAACTGAGGCACATGGTATACAGGTGAAGAGATTCTAACAACGCTGTGTTCATTTAGTGAACAGCACACTGGGGGAAACGATCAGGACTGAGAGATGCAGAGGAAATGTCAGGGGGCAGTGGTACAGGGCATACAGCAGCAGCAGAGACCAAAGCAGAGGACACAGCCTTTCAGTGCCTGGTAAAGTGTTTGCTTTTCATTTCTTAACTCTTTGGGGAGTTCTCATTTTTTTTCTTCATTATATTTAATGTGATTATTACTCATAATAATCACTATCCTTTTGGCAAATTTTTGTCCCAAGTGTACAATTTCCCCTTGAATATTTTGCTTACAAGTAGAAGTGCTAAGACAAAATGTGTGACTATTTATAACTATAAATGTTCCCCAAATATACTTTTATCAATAAATTTTATTTTCCCATGGTCTGACATCTCATTTCATTTTTTCCATCTTTGTACATAGTTTTTCACATAAATTGGCCAATTATGTTCCTTTTTTCAGTTAACTATTGCTTAACACTGTAGTTGGGCTTTGTCTTGATTTTAATGTTATTTTGGTGCATGAAATGTATTTTTTACATTTTACATCTTAAATTTTGGTAGTTTTGATTTTCATGTCATCTTTTCAAATGCTATTAAATATTTTATCTCACACTGAAAAAGCTTTTTCTGTTGCAAGATGTTTAGGTTATTTTGGGGGGTGTGTGGTATAGGCATGTGTGGATTTACATACTGACTGCAAAAGTATCATAAAGAGCTCCACTAAGATATCAGGTACATAAATTCACAGCACAAGTAGTTTCTAAAACAAGCCGAGCAGATTTCACATAAAAGTCAGAATAAATTATAAAGGGACAAAATTCTCCCTGACCTCCATTAAAAGTATTCTGGGAATGTGCCCCAGAAAATGGCTGATACATTAGAGCTGGCTTTAACTTAAGCTGCATTTAAGTTAAGTGGTTTTGAACGGAGATAAAATGAAAATTCATAAAGCTTTTCACAAAAGGCATCAAGGTGGTAATTGTAGTTATTAGTTCACATCCAAATTTTCTCTCTGGACTTCCATAGCTCTACTCTATCTTTATATTTGAAAGTACAATAACCCTCATTTCCATGTTTTAGCCTTAATTTCCACTCTGTCTCATACTTATTCAGTTGAGAAATGAGTACTTTAGGACAACTTGTGGAAACTCTGCATCCAAATAATAAAAAAAAGTCAACATCTCACCATCACGATCAATACAAATCTGAAGCTCTGAAAAATGAGCTGCCATGCTTGATTAAATATTGGCATTAATATTTTAGTAAAAGAAACTTTGAAGTATCCTCTCTCCTTGAGTTCATGAACCCCCAGAGAATCTTCTCAGATTGTCTTATTTCATGTTGGACTTTTTAATCTATGAGCTTCAAAGAATAAAATGAGAAATTTAATGACTTTTGAGTTTATGGTAATTTTCACACTTATATTATGCAAAAGACTTACTTCATTGGCTTGACTTTACCTGGAATTTGCTCTGTGAACTTCCAAAACTTAGATTACAGAGTTTCTGAAGCAAGGTATACATACAAACCATACAGAAATCATAAAGACACAGAAATTGAACACACTTGTGAAATTTCACCCAATTCAAGAACTGGAACATTACCAGCACCTCAGAACATGATTTTACTTTAACAACAACAAAAAATCCTACTGTCTTTCCATTATTTTTAATCTAATCAGAATCAGAATCTTCATATTCATTGAATCTAATTCAATTTTGAAGCACACTTATAAAACTCAGAGAAAAGTATCCTGAACTTCTTGACCTCAGGAGAACACAATCAGTTACATTTTCTGTAAAATCCTAATCCCTGATTTCAAATATTGGACAAATGAATTTACTATTTAGGAGTTATAAAATCTACCACTGAGTATATTCAAACAGATGTATCTCTAACCATCCGTAAGTATGTCCTAGAGCTCAATTCTGTGGATAATTTCCAAAAAGCAATTATAATCTCACAACTTATAATGCAGATATATTTAATTTGCCTTCCAAAAATAGATCTTCAAATATTTACCTTGGACTTGAATTTCAAAGGAAACCGTAGGTGAGGGGTTGACTGCTGAGCTCCTGAGCAGATCCAGTGTAAAGATTTTTATTCCTGGCTCACCATAAGGTTGCCTCACACATTATCAAATAGCCTACTTCACAGACTTAATCTTGCATATGAATATACTTTATGTTAAGTAATAATTTTGTCTAAGTCCCCAATGAGTATTAATTTCAATTAATGCTCATTTTCTTTAATATAGGACCTGAACAACCTAGGCAAAGATAAGTTTTTTGCATGATTAATAAGTGTACTTAGTGGGCATGGTGGGGCATACCTGTAATCCCATAACTCAGGAGGCTGAGGCAGGAGGATCAGTGTGAGTACAAAGTCACCCTGGGCTTAAAGTGAATTCAAGGCCAGTCTGAAAATACATAATGAGACCCTATCTCAAAAAGATGAAGGAAAGAAAGGAAGGAAGAAAGAAGAAAGGAAGAAAGAATGGAAGGAAGGAA
>NW_004955408.1:37563366-37566728 GCF_000276665.1 Chinchilla lanigera
ATGAATACCTCTTCTCAATTATAAAAAAACTCTAACTGGAAAATGTTACAAAAAGTACAGATGCAGCTAGAAGTTCACTTGTTTTTTCCTTTCTGATATTGGTACCAACTCTCTTGAAGCTGTTCTCTGAAGTTTCCATGTATATTCTTATAAATTTTCAAAACATGTTTATACTAAAAAGTAAAGCACTAGTGATACAATACTATGTGACCTTTTTGGAACTTTATTGTTTATTTAATATAAATTTTTGTGGTCATTTATATAGATATGTTTATTTTAATATCTACATAATATTTTATCAAATAAAACATAGTCTTCCATTCCCCTACTGTTGGAAAATTCTTTCTGTTTTTTTAGTCATATAACGGTGGTACAAAAACTTCATTCTGCCTACACATAATAGTTTATATATGGTAGACTTAAGTGATGTCTTTAACTTAGAATTCTATATTATTCTCCTGATTGATTATATTATACAAGATGACCATATGGAAGATTTTATAGATTTATGCTGCCTTTTCACTCAGTATTTTTAACATGCATTCAGTGGACTTTAGAATTTTATTTTAAAAGATAACACTATATAATGGTATGTAAACATGAAATTTTATTGAACAACTCTCATTCTTCCAAAATAAATTAATAATTATAAATGAAATTATAATTAACATGCATGCAAATGATTTCTTGAGAAGGTTTTTCATCTTTTTAATTGAAAATGTATCAAGTAATCAAATCATGATATCATTAATAAAAGGCCTCCTAAAAATTTTTGAACATTTAGCTTTATTTTATTGTTTAACATTTGCAAAATGTAAAAAAATAAAAGTAATTAGAAATATACTTAAAGTTCTTTTGAATGACTGAATGATTTCTTAAAATGATTATACTAGCATAATACTGATTTCCAGCTAAATATGACGCATAAAATGGAAAAGTATTGATAATTCTACAATATATTAAAATTTTTCTAAAATATATTTGTTTAGTAAATGTGATCTTATCATATGTACACCATGAAAGTAAGTGTGGCTCCAGTCATAGACTGTTTTAATTATCATGTACTAAACTTTTACATTATATTTCCCACTAAGAGCTTTCCCTTATCAAAACTATTCTGTCAAGTAGTATAGATCAAATTTTGTAAATTAACTTGCCAAAATGATTTCAAATTTAATTATGAAGAATTTATAATATAGTTATATTGAGTTTTGAATTTTGATATATATTTTATTTTCTTCTTTCATCTTCAATTTCTGTGATATTTATTTTGGTAGGATATTTGTTGAATTATTTTAAATGTGTATAATGTACTGTCAATTTTAGGAATCTTTTTCTCAATAAATTTCTAATTAATTAATACAAGTTTAACCAAATCTTTGAAGTGTCTATATTTACTTTGTCTCTACATGCAATAGACACCTGTAGTGCTTAAGTGGTAAAATCTCCAATTATATTTACATTACTTTGCCTCATTTTTCTTAACTTTTATACTTCCATTTCTTCTTCCTGGCTTCTTTCTGCGCAATTTGTAAAACAATGTTATAGTAAGACTGTCAACTAATATTCTTTTCTTATTACTTATACTAATGTAAATGCTGAGATTTTGATTGTTAATTATTCTGGTGGTAGTCATTTTGATATTAGCACCATTTCATGCTAATAGAAGTATCCATCATTTCCAATTTAAGACTTTCAAAGACTCAGAAATAGTTTATGTCTTGTAAGCATTTATTACTATAACCACCATAGCAATACAATAAATAACTTGATTTACATTGAAATACCCTTCAACCAATACCAGATTGCGAGATTAAAATTTACAATCTCAGTTTCAAGGTATGAAGAACTAATTCTGACTACTAATAATCCCTCCAAAGCAAATACAGAACAATGATAGCAAAGCTACACAGGGGCCATACCAGGTCTTTGTCAAAACCTGCAGAAAGACAATGCCTAAAATCCAGACATGATAACTAAGAGATGAAACATTGCTCCATCTAGTGTGATCTCTCTCTGCCTCTTTTTTCTACCTCCTGCCTGCCACAGCCTGTGTAGCAAGTAAAGGTGTTTTCTCCATTGATTAAGTGGATAAACCTCTAGCCAGATTAATCAGGGAGGAAGACACAAGATTCAAACCATTCACATCAGGACTGAGGGAAGGAATGGTGTTACACATGTCATCGAGTCCCCACTGTGATGGAAAAGGAAAATCGTGGAAAGGGAAAGTCTACATAGCTGCACTGAAATTGAAGTTAGTGTGACATTGCCACTGAGTATGTTAGCTCTGTCCCTTGAAAGAGACTAGAAACAATAACACCCCAACATCCGGAAGCCACCCTAATACCGAAATTGTGGATTCTAAATAAATATTCTAAAGAGTATGGAAGACTTTCATAATTATTTATAAACAAATTTCACAGAAAATCAATAACCAAATTTAGACAAAAATGAGAGCACAGTATATGAGCAAGTTCTTTAACCCAGCAATCAACAGTTATAGTTTTTAGAGATTTTCCACACCATTTAATAGATTCCCAATAATCACCATTGGTTGGGGGCTGGGGATTTAGCTTAAGGGCACAGCGCCTGCTTGGTAAACACAAGGTCATGAGTTCAATTTCTGGTACTGGAATAACGCCCCCCCCCAAAAAAAATCACCATTGATTGACTGACTTGTAAAGAGAATCACAAAAATGACCACAGTCGCCTCTCACAATCAAGTTCCAAAATTCGGATTGGAAGTTGTAATCCAGTCACAGCTTCTTGTGCAGAAAAATTCTGGTGCTCCTTAAACTCTGAGTAAGAGCTGCATATTTTCTTTTATTTTAAAATAATCATTAATTTCATCCATTTTATCTGTTTCTGATAGTAAACTTAGTTGTGTATCAGTTTGCCCTTGAATTTAACCACTAGTACTTATTTTAATTCATCTATTCCCGGGAGCCAAGAGCCATGTATCTAAATTGATCCATATACTACTCAGCACAACAGATAATCTAATGAATTTTTTCATGATGATAATGATATCTTAAAAGCACTACTAACTGGGAAATTTACAGATTTGCCTCCTCTACTTCTGCTGGTCATTGTATTGATTGTGATGAGCAGATGGCATGTTGAGGATTTTAAGCTGCTTCACATAGAGATGATTCTCTTTCTCATCTTACCTCAGCCTCAGATATCACTTAACCTTATGTTTCTTCTAAATGATATGTGTTGCCAAGCATTGCATTAGCTAAATTCTGCTAGGTTAAAAAATTTATCAACAAAGTATAAGTACTTCAGAATAAAACATTAAGTGTATAAATGCCATATAAATTCATAGTAAACATATGTCAGAGTCTTTTTTGACACACCAA
>NW_004955408.1:37573177-37574763 GCF_000276665.1 Chinchilla lanigera
ACGACTTTGTTGGGTCAAAAGTGTAGGTTAAAATAATCTTTAAGGGTGGCTTTCATTAACAACCATCCTAGCAGATGTGTTAGAAGAACATTCACAAATTTATCAGGGAGAGAAATGAGGCGTAGAAAAGTAAAGTGGCTCAGCCATCAGCAAACAGTGCTTCTGGGACAGAGTTGAAGAGAACTCTAAGGTTGGAAGAAACATTCAGAGGCTATCAATTGCCATTCTCATTTGCCTGCAAACTGTAATATTCAATGCCCTCTAGAGAAGAAATTTTGATGTCCTTTTTCACTAACTTCTCAAAAGTTTATGTGTCTGCATTAGTTATCTCTACTTACAATAGCTTCTGCCTGTCTCAAACCCACTTAAACGGATGAACATTATTCCAACAAATAGGCATGCTAGTATTTTCAGCTGCCTCAACATAGCATGAACAGCACTGGTAGTTTTATATATTTGCAATATATAATTTAAGATCATGTCTACTATAAAGCCAGGAGTTTTAATTTTTAATTTTTTAATTTTTAATTTTTCTTTTTCGAGGCCAAGAAACAAAATAAAATGTAGGAAGACTGCCATAAATAAGATGTGAATATAAGTGGTGACCTTACAGACTTTCTAGTGTTCCCTTTGGTTTGTTTTTGTGTGTACCATGCTGCATGCTGAAAGGTGCTCAGCTCACAAGGGAAAGATAGACCATGGCACTGAGCAGCACTAATTGTGACTCTACTGTTGCACTTTAAACTTCCATATCAATCACTTCACTCTTAAAGGGTCCATTTCAAACATTATAGTAGGGAAAAGGCATGATGCAACAGCCACAGACTTCAACAAACTTTAAGAGAAAAACTTGCTCAAATAGAAAAACTTTTCATAAAACTAAAAACAGAAGTTCCATTTGACCCAGCTATCCCTCTTCTTGGTGTATCCAGGCAGAATGAAGGACACCATACTGTGGTGGGTACCCATGTTGATAACAATGCCATTCATAATAGCTGAGCTCTGGAAACAGCCTGGATGTCCGCCCACCAGCTGACAAATGGATAAAGAAAATGTGCCATACATACCCATTCAGCCGAAAAGCAGAATGAAACTGGGGAAATGGATAAAACTTGAGACCTAATGTTCAGTCAGATGAGACACAGAATTGAATACTGCACCTTTTCTCTTATATGAGAAACCTAGAATATAAATAAGTAGAAGAGACACTTAAAGGAGAGAGGTTAGGAAACAAAATGGCAAACTCTCTGGGGATGGGGAAGGGAAGAAGAGGAGGAGAGAATTTAAGGAAAAGTGTGACAGGATCAAAATGATCAAGATATGTCATATAAGATGTACCAATTTGCCAAAATGAACATATGCATTATAAATTACAAGCATATGCTAATTAAAAAACAAAAACAAGAACATTTTAAAGTGACCTACCACTGTTCTGGCAAATTTTCAGTATAACACATGCAGAGCATCATTATATCCTGTTCAGATCAATAGTTCAGTGAGCATAGGCGATCCATGAGAGAAAATAACTGTACTCATAAGACTTCAGGTAGAAAAGAATCTGTAATGCCATTTCATGGGTTTACCTC
>NW_004955408.1:37574863-37580625 GCF_000276665.1 Chinchilla lanigera
AAAAAAAACAGAAAAGAAATACAAAAATATTTGACAGGTGGGGGGTGAAAAGTAGCTTGCTTTAAATAATTAAGAAAATCATACTCTTGAGGATATCCTTTATTTTAGACAGAATTCAAATACATCACTGGTGGACAAAAATAACCTGAACATTATTTTTATGAATTTTCTTTAAATTAATTCTGAGCTTTACAGAACTCCCAATTAAAACTTAATAGTAGATCAAGTAAGCTGCATTGCCTCAGAAATTCTGTTGATCTGCTTTGAGAAAGAGTACTCTATCCATAGCATTGAAAAAACATGCGGGCTTTTTGTGCCTTATACCAGGTTGTGATTAAGTTTACTTAATAAAACATTATCTTCATTTTTAGTATGAAATTCAGCATATAATACAAACAAATGAATTGTATCATATGCAATCATCTTTAAATTCTCATAAAATATTATTTTCTAGTAGTGTCATTTGAAAAACTATATATTTACCTTGTATACCAACATGACCCAGAAATCTGAAGTGAAGGCAATAGGCTGAATTTATGGTTGAAATTATATGTGTATGGTGTACATACACACATAGTATATGCAAACATAAGTATATTTCCATATGACTCTACCTTTTCATTTCTCTGGGACACTATAGCCAATGTAGGCAAAAAATTTAGAATGAAAATGAGAATAATATCCTGTATTATCAATGTTTACTTGACCATTTAACATAAATATTTTAACAGTGAGTATGAATATATTACCAGGTGATATTCAAATTCTTATCCTCAGAAGCTGCATTGAAGAATTAGGACTTAGCATTCATCTAGACTTTCAGCAAATATTTCCAGCCATTGTGTTTTTGCATGTTTAATGCTTTGCTTTGAATTACTTTTACAAAATGTTGTAATCATAAAGACTTTTTTCTCCAATTTCTTTTGATATTTCTTTTTTATTTTAAACATTAAAAAAACTAACAAAACAACAATGAAGACTTAATCAAAATCTTTTGATATTTCTTACATATATCCTTACCTAAGTTTTTTGTTTGTAACTATTTTATTTTCCTAACCCATTTGAACCTACATGTTTTCTTTCTATCACATAGATTCATTTGTTATGACAGTAGCTTCATCTATGGGTCACTGGCAGGATTTGGTTCATTTATTTCCTTGATAGTTTAGATTAGTGTTTGCATTTATTTGAAAAGAGAACACATGATTCTGAAAGTGTTGCAAGGAGGACTATGTTAAATGTAAGGTCTATCACCCTAATTTTGAGAGAGTTACCTTAAATTATTGTAATAACACATTACTTTCTGCTTTCTGAAACTAATCAGAGCTTCACAGAACAGCCATTGTACAATCACAAGTTTTGGGCATTTCAGGGCATTTGAAATGGTGTGTTTCTTTTCTGTTTAGTCAAGTGAAAGAAAATGTATTAACATCTACAAGATATACTTAATGAATGGATCAGGGATATGTTTAAAACCTTAAATTGTCTTTCACTAGTTCTCTGAAAACTAAGAAGTCTTACATCACATTAGTTACTTTATTAGGCTAACAGTTTAGGAATAGGACCTTTCTCTTTGGTATCATTTATTTTGTTAGGTAAGCAACACTTCACTCTTTTCTGGTGACTACCAAAACTACCCATAATAAAACAGTCTTAAATGTACAGTCTCTCTATAGCCTCAATCCAGAAATCCTTTTTAACAAAACAGTGTGGACCTGAGAAAAATTAGAAGTCACATTTACTCTGTTTTCAGCAATTGAGCTATTGCTGAGCCACCTTACAGAACTCTGTGTACAGTGAGTTGTGCTCATTCAAGTACCTACAACACTATAATTTATTTTCAACTAGAAATGAAGTTATCTTGAGAGTAGGAGATAATATATGCTACATCTTCATACGCATTCCAGTGATGCCTATAATTAACAGATAGAGAAAAGTTTAAAACTTAGCCATTCAAAAACAAGCCTGAAAAGTTAGAGATGGGTTGTCCCATCTAGTAAATACTAGCTTGTGTATGAGCATTTAAATTTAATTTAATATAAGTTAAATCAAATGAAATAAAAAATTTAGTTCCTCAGTCATAGTGGAATAATGAAAATATCTAATGATCACACATGTCTAGTAGACATAGTAGTTCACAGAGTAACTCATCATTGCCTCATATTCTATTAGACAGTAAGTAAATAGAGCAGCCAATATCATTTCCTCATTAGAATGGCTCTAATAATATGTTGATTTTTAATGTTTATTCCAGCTTTACCTATATTAAGTGAATATTTGAATACAGATAAAAATCTGTTTCTAAAATACATATTTAGCAATTTTATAATACTCTATATTTTCTAGTGAGAACTGAAAGTAACATATTAAAGCCTAACAATAATTAGTCTCCTATAAATTTCCTCTTCCGTCTTTAACAGTATTATGGACTGGTTTGTGTGCCCCAAACTCATGTAGTAAAGCCACAGTCTACAATGTGATGGTGTTTGGAGATGCAGACTTTGGGAAATAGATGAGGGCATGAGGAGGAGCGCTCATATTTAGAGCCGCTAAAGAAGAAACAACACACCAGGGATCTTGTTTGTTCTCTTTTTTCAGTGGAGACATACAGTGAGGAAAGTGACCACCTGCAAGCCAGAGAAGAACTCCCACCAAAATTCACCCGTATCTGCACACTGACCTTGGGATTTAAGCCTACAGAACAAGGAGAAAAGACCTTTCTCAGGAGTTTCCACACCTGTGGTTACACAAATTTGCATTCCCACCAACAATATAAAAGGGTTCTTTCTTCCTGCACCAACAGCACTTGATTTATTTTTCTTTCAATTTTTATTTTTCTTCAGTGTGTACTTGCAGCACACATACTGATTATAGTCCTCAGGAGGAGTTAGTACATGTGGATCATACACCTTAAATCTTTTATCATCCCCTCCCCCTCTCCCTTCCCACTCCCTCTATCTCTTGGTCCCCTGATTTCTTGGTGGTACTCATTTCTCTGAAATCTCAATGTTGTTTAAAATAGAAATTCCATTTTACCTAAGTATTCCTACTTTAGATACTTTTTTGAAAGAGTGAAAGGCATCATATTACAGTGATATTTGCATACTCATATTTATAGCAATAAAATTCATAATAGCTAAATCTTAGAACTGGCCTATATGTCCATCAACAGATAAATACACAAGAAAATGTAGTATTTGTACACAGTGAAGTACTACTCTGCTATGAAGAAGGATAAATTTGAGTCATTTGTAAGAAAATGGATGCACTTTGAGACCGTGATATGAAGTGAAAAAAATCAGATACAGAAGTTTAAATATCACACGATTGCTCTTCTGTGAGAAACCTAACATATACATAAACTATATTGGAAAATAAAAGATAGATACTAGAAAATGGGGCTAGGTCTTTTACAAGAGGGAAGGAAAATGAGAGATGAGGAGGATGAAAAAAGAATGAAGAAGTGTTATTTACAGGAAACAGCTCCCCATGAGGAATGTAAATATTATGTACTGCAAATGTGTACTGATAAATGTAAAATTAAATATTCTTTACAAAAAGAAAGCAAGAAAATGAATTTCTGTTTTCAAGCCAGTAGGGCTATTTGATTTTGTTGTGGCAACCTCATTGAGACAATAATCTTTCTTTAAATTTTTATTACCAATTTATTTAATTTATCAAGGGGAGAAGCTATTGTTTCATTGTACTTATATTTATCACTAACCTGTGATCTATTCTCAATCTGCCATTTTCTTTTAAAAATTCCTAAATAAATATGTTTTTCATCATTATTCAAGAACAATGTTAAATAACAAGAATTTTAGAGAACAATGTTCTGCTTCTTTTCATTTCTTATTGGAAGTTAAGACCCAGTTTTCTACTGATGTGTAGGGAGAAATATGTGCCTAATTCCTCCAGGAAACACGCCAGCTCAGTTTCTCCCAGTTTCAGGGCCTGTCCCTGGTCTTAAAACAAAATTATATTATTACTTACTTCTTTTGCTTATTTGCCTTTGTTCTGCCTATAACCTCTCCAGAATCCCCATATCACCCAAATTTACTTGCAAAATTACTCTTGATTTTAACATTCCTAATACACAATGAGTCATTTTTATGTATGTAATTCACTTGTGAATTTTACTAAAATTTCTTGAGAGCAAGAGTTTACATGTTCCTCATCTAAGTTATGGTAGAACCAGATATACGATGTGGAATATATAAGGCAAATTTAATTTACTGTTTTCAAAGTGTCAACCAATGACAAAATATGGTTTTCATCCTTAAATTAGGGAACTTAAGATAAAGTAACAGACCAGCAGCTTTCATAATTAAAAAGAAATTCCAAACAGATAATATGCAAAGATAAGAGGCATCATATAACAAAGCATATAGTTAGTAGTGAATTCAGAACAAAAGAATGTTACATTTGCCATCTCGCTTCAAACTTTTTAAATAAGCAATACTGTCACAGTTAAATGATTCTTTGAAACCTTCCCTAATCTGATTTCATTTCCTTCTTCCTCTCACAGAAGTGCCCTGAATTTTGCGAGCGTTATGGGTGGATCTAGACTATCTCCCCAAAGTTCTCTGTGTTCAGAAGGAGACCTTCAGGAGGGCAGCTGGATTACAGCAGGCTGTGGCCGACCACTTGGAGAGGTGGGGCCTGGTGGGAGCGATCCTGGGGTGTGACCCTGAAAGGGACGTGTTCCTCTGTGGCCCTCCCCGCTCCGCTCCCTCTGCTTCCTGTCCACCAGGCCATGAGCACTCTGTCCTCTGTCATCCTTTCCCAGATTGTGGACTGAACCTTCAAAATATGAGCCAAAATAAACCTCTAGTTCTCTAGGTTGTGGGTATTTGCTGTTGTGTCCCAGCCACAAGAAAAGTAACTAAAAAAATGTCTCTTCACCCATGATTTTCAACTTTTGGCTACAGTGTTTGTTAAAAGTTGATATTTAAATATACACAATCTTATTATGCAAAAACTATCTTTTAGAGTAGGTTGTAAATATTCAACTTAATAATTTTCAAGACTCTAATTGCAAATGAATACTTTTGCTTACTGTATATAACCCAATAACAGTAAAGAATATTTCTAAACAAGTAGACAATTTTACTGCATTTATTTTTGAAATTTTTTAAAGTCAAGGAAAAAACTATATTTCTTTAGAAGAATGGTTTCTTTTTCTATTCCTTTCTACTGACCTAACAGATAAATAATGACTGGCAATTTCATGTTCAAAATAATTGATTCAAATTACCTATGCTAGATACACTCTTTGAAAAGTGCAATCTACAGTAAGTTCTTAAAAATATAACTGATTAAAAGTTTAAAGGGTTATCTACTTAATTAATAGCTATGTACTGAAACCTAGACCTAGACAGTGCCCTTTAAAGGTGCATGGATTACACCTTAATAAACCTCATGACTGAACCAGTGCTGTAGGAGGGCGTTTACTGAGGATGCTGGTGGCAGGGTCACCTAGAAGGTGCAAAGGAGACACTGAACTCTCTGCTTTAAGGGACTACGATACAATCGGTGACAGAATGTGACAATCAAAACACCAGTGAACACTGCTGATCTTGTATACCTAAATCTTGAACTCTGCTGCAAACTATAAATCCTATTGGATTTTTCTGGATAAAAAAGATCAATGAGTGTTGAAATAGCCAAATGATATGTGATGAGAGAGAGTGATTGAAACTGTGAGTGGGATCTGCATGGGTTAGAACAGGAAAAGCAGTGCCGCAATGGAAACGCCTGCT
>NW_004955408.1:37582555-37596269 GCF_000276665.1 Chinchilla lanigera
CTACCCTTCATGTGTTGCTATTTTTTGTACATTTGCTTTATTTTTAAGCATTTTTCTCCTGCTGACTCACTATGTGTTAACTTGTGTCCTTTCACTAAAGTTTAAGTTCCCTAAGGAAAGTGACCTTGCCTTTTCCCTATTCTATTTGCATAATTTAAAATATTGATTTTTAAAATAAATAATCATTGAATAAATGATTAAATAAATCAACTATCAAGAGTGCAATATACCTTCTTGGAATTAATAGGGTGACTTCAGGTGTAAAAGTTATAATAGCCTAATATTTTACCAGATTATAGAAATACACAGCAGCACCACATAATCCTAAAGTGAATATCTTCAAAATAATAACCTACTGTTTATTTAATATCCTTCAAGAACAAATCCCTCTCCAAAGATATAATTATGAGTAGATTTATCAAATGTCCTTTGCTTGGGAACTTTCTAATGTCCAAGGTCATTCTGAATACTCTCATTAGTTGGAAATGAAAATGGAGTTTTAAAATTAGAAATCTACTTTTTAAAAAGGTTAAAAGTTCAATCATTATGAAAATGATTCTGATATGTATTTGTGTATAAAATGACACACCATAAAGGAGATATTATTTTCAAAAATAAATATAATTTTCAAAAAGTATTCCTATAATAAATAAATAAATACAACAATAGAGTGGTGAGTCTAAATAAAGACTCCTAAGAAACATTTAATAAACTAGACTCTGATGGAAACATCTGGCTGAAGATTCCAAGAATCTAAGACTGCCTGTCAGTCTGAATCTCATTTAAATTTTGTATCTCCTAACAACAAAATGACATTGTGGCTATACTGATCATGTAGTAAGATGGCTAAAATATAATTGTCTCTAGAAAGAAAGTGGAAAACCGAACAAAAGGACAGGTTTAAGATCCCCAGTTAAATGTTGCTCATGACAGAAAAAAAATGGAATATTTGGTCACTGTCACCTTTTTACCTCAAAAAACACACAGCCTGGGGGTTGTACACTTGAATTAAAAACACACAATTCCTCATCCAGGCAATTATAAAGGAGAGAAAAGGCTTTATGATTAGCAATGAAGAGGCACAAAGGATGCTAAGAATGACTGATTTGAAGAAAATTATGAAGAGATTTTTACAGTTGGAACAGCTCTTTTCCAACAAAACAGAGAACCCAATTTTTTCATCTGAAAAAATATTAACTATTTGTAAATTTACAGTCATGACTCTTTAAATTAAAAGTCTTATGGAGAAGGGTACAGTTCAGTATACAGTTAGTTAAGTCTATGTGTATATGTATGTGTATACATATATATGTATATATGTATATAGTTATCCTTTAAGAAAGTATCAATTTTTTAAAACCTAAAACATTTGGCTTGATTAGTGCTATTGTCTTTTCAAGAGGCTCAGTACCTTAACTGTGAAAATGAAGTGAAATTAAAAGGATTTTTCACTGAAGCCTATAGGTAACACTTCCCAGCCTACAGGTTGGTTATCAATAATAACAAAAGCAAAAGTATTACAAGCTAACAGTTGTCGAGTATTTCTAACCAGACAGTACCATAAAGGTTTGCCATATATTTCCTCCTTTACCTTTACAACACTGTCCTCAGCAAGTCTTAGACAGCCTAGGATTCCCATTTGCATATGCGGAAGCTGAGACATGGAAAACTCAACACTGTGGCTGAGCACATAGAGCTGGAAGGTGACGGAGTCAGAATCCTGCCCCATGGATCCCGTGCTTTTAATCTTTGTGCTGTTAACAACAGCACTTAACTGGGAAATGAAAGTTGAAATAAAAGGCTCCAGGAATAAGCCTGTCATCATCATGCTGGCAGGCATTTACAAATAGAAAAATCCAGGTAATCGTAGGCTTTTTTCTCTCCCTAGTCTCAAGTAAACCGCTTGACTCATACTCTTGAGAGGGGGAATCAGCTGATTGGCTTTAGCAGGCAAAGTCGTCGTCCAGCTACCATACTCTGCAGGGAGGTTCCTGGCCACAGCCCTCATGAGCGTTGTTTTCTGACACCGTTAATCATGTACTCCTAGCAGAGAGTCCAGCCACAACAAAGTGCATTAGATCCAGTCTCCACAGCTCAAAGGGCTGAAGGAAAATTTAGAGCACAGCACTCTCCTCACCACATCACTTGCTTGCTGCATCAAAAAGATTTTCTCTTAGACAGTTATTTTAGAAATTTGACTACCCAATAAAGTTCATCAGTGTTCTGGAAAAATAAACTAATAGTAACTTTTTAAAAGTTCATATTTTTGCTACAAATTAGATGGTGTCATGAAATGTTACAGCCTGATCAGATGATAAAAATGTTAGCTCTATGAGAGACGATTGTGCCCCTCTGGATACATACAAATACAGTACATCAAACTGTTCTGGGTGCTACATTCTCATCTTTATTTATCTATTTTTTTTGTTTTTTTTTTTCCGGTACTAGGAATTGAATTCATGGCCTCACGCTTGCCAGACAGGCGCTGTGCCGCTTAGCTAAATCCCCAGCCCCCTTTTTTTAATTTATTTATTTTTTGCATTCTTGCCTTTAGAAGGCTTCATTTTCTTTTGTCCTTAGCTCAATATCTTCCATTCAAAGCAGTATTAAAATGATTTTGAAGCTTATGAACAACAGGCTTCAGAAAGTCAACCTCTTCAAAAGGCATTGTTGCAGGGGCATCTTTTAAGGGCCGTCATTTTGATTGCAGATGTTGAAACAAAGAGTAAATTGCAGCCATCCATGCCAGTCCCCTTTCTCCCAAAGTCCAGGGATCAGAATTACTAGGACTGAGCATAGAAATTGCTCTGATTATAAAGTAAATGTGAGAAAGAGATCACTCCGTAGAAAGTATACCAAAGCATGTGGATCCTTCAGAGCACTTAGGAAAAGTTAAAGGAAACAGCAAGCCAAGGAGAAGAATGTGCAGAAGTCGGATCCCGAGCCTGCAGAGCAATTCTGTGTGCTCTGCCTTAAGGGAGCGTGGTGTACATGTTATGAACCAAACCTCTAAACTAGCAGCTTAATACAGCACACAGGTGTTGTCTCCTACTTTCTGTGGGCAGAAATAGCATAAAGAATACAAACACTAAAGCAGGTTTTCAGAAGGAACAAAAGCCTCACCTAAATGACACTCTCTGATGCTAAGAAATAGCTGCGACTTAAAAATAGGGATTGAGTGTATTCAAATATCAAAATCCCTAATTTCCAGGACTAAACTGATACTGTCTAATTTTCAGGTCAAAACAACTTAAATCATTAATGTAAACCTTGGTTTAACATTTTTAAGCAGAATTTTGCCATTTAAATATATATATCTCCCTCCATCCATTCTCAGGCCATATAAGGATAGCTACATACTACCATCTGTCAATATTTGACTAAATTTCTCTTCAATTAGTCTTTCATTTTCATTAATTATTCTACTCAGAAATTATTTATTGAAAGTCTCACATGTGTCAGACAGTCATTGCCCAGGTACCAGGTAAACAGTGGTTAATAAAATAGTAAATTTTCCTTTCAGTAAATACGGTTGATTGAAATTTTCTCCACTGCGTTTTTTCTGAATTTCTTCAGAATAATCTTGACTGCAATTGCCATTGTCTTTTCTCTGTCTTTTAATTTTCCTTCTTATGCCTTTTATTTTTATCTTCCATATCTGGATTGAATTTTCTGTAATGTCAAATACTGTGTGTTCTGCACCCACTATGATGCAGATGTATTATTCTATAATTTTGGTCTCTTTTCAATTTTCCTTTATTTCAGAGAAGTCCTTTTCTGACTTATCTGCTCCTATTTAAGAGAAGTCATTATCGTGAATTCTAGCGAAGGTCAGTTTTGAAATGCTCTTCTTTGTGACATGCTGGATCGCATTCCCTTTCAATTATGTTATATAATACTTTTCTGCTGGCCCCATGTTGGTTAATTTGATTTTTTCAATTGCAATTTTTTACTACTATTTGAATGAGGAAATCAAAGAAACAAAAACAAAATACCCAAACCCTGCTTCTTGACTCAGTGTTTATCCTTTAAATATTCTGACTCTGGCGAAGACCTTCTCTTAGATGGCGGTTGTAGGCAGACCTCCTAGTAAAGATTCCTATCCTAATGCCCCCTTTTCAGTACGAATGTACTATGTCTCTGTTCACTGGAAACAGGAAGCAGAAACAGGAAGAGGAACTGAGTGATGAGTCCAAATTACAAGGAAAGATTTTTTTCAGGCTCCATTCTGTCTGTGGAGCAGCACATTTGTAGGCACTATAACTCAGGTGATAAAAGTAGTCTGCTTGCTTCTCACCTTTCTATGCCCTTCAACATGCTCAACTTCCAGATCTGGTTATTTTCTCTGAGTAGAAAGGAAAGTGAAGTACAAAGATGATTAACCACAGGCTGGTCTTCTGACAGCCACAAATATGCTGCCACATTAATCCAAACACCCCACCAGAATCCGGCAGATACGGTTTGATTTATTTTAGTAGTTTTATTTATAGGAACTCATATTTAATGACTTTCATAAATACTCAAACATATTTCAAGAATTTTAAAAAATATAATAGAACATATTCCACCTTGATATTATTATACGGTTTCACTGAGACCTGTATGTGTTGTGTTATAAAAGTTCAATGAACATATTTTACTACACCTTGAAATATTTGTTTGCTATTATCCTAGAGATTACTTTATCATTAATCTCCTTTACTCATCAAATATTATCAATGATGTTTAAAAAGCTAAACTAAGAATATATAAAACAAGGTGAGATTATGTAGAAAAATGTTATATTATCCTTTCTCAGATTTTTAATCTAAGAAAGTGAGCTGTACCCTATTTAAGATAAAATAATAGTTACAGTTTTTTATTTTTCCTTCTATTTAAACACTATTGAGAATTCAGAATTTTTTAATTATTACCTGAAATATCAATAGAAAAAATTGATATAGGAAAATGTTTGACAAATAAGAGTACATCCTAGACAACAAAAATAAGTGAAATTATTCATATAAGTCAAATTCTAGATGAGTTTTCTCAAAATTTATGAACTTCTGAATGAACAATATATTTACAAAAATATGAAGAAAGATATTTATGCTCAACAAAATACTCAAAACACATGAGTGTTTTATAGAAAAACATGGAATATCTCATTTTACTAAATGTTCATGTAGTAGTATTCCTTTACCATTTATCATGTTTGTACAACAAAATTTTGTTAAGTAAAAAACGCTGTTGTGCTTAAATTTTTATTAACATTTAAGCTATTTCACTTCCTTTATTTTTATCTCTATAACTTCAAAAATAACAGCCTGACAGTGGTTTCTCAGGCCCATATGGTAAATGGCCATACTCCCGCAAGCTAGCAGCTGACAGCTTTTACTAATGCTCATCAGGAGTCTCATTACCATCAACATATAAATGTTTAATCCATGAATCGGTCACTGAGAGTTTTCAAACCATTGATATTCTTTTACGAGTATGGCAATAGTTTGTTCAGCTTTACTTGTAGCGGTGATATAAGACTTTATCTCCAAACATTCAGAGGTGGGAAAATGAGATATTGGAAAGGGCTCTTCAGAGACTGTTGGCCACAATTTACTTCAAATAAAAACTCTGTGCGTGTACTTATTCTTTTAAAAGCCCATAAAACCTAAATATAAAATAGGCAACAACACCAACAAAAATAGCATGCAGTGGAATATAATTAATGGACAAAAGAGGCAAAAGGTTCAGAGAATAAGATGAAGACTTGAAAGACCTTCACAGAGTGAGAGTTCAAATATTCTATCACTCATTCTTTATCAGCCACATATTTATTCAGCATCTACCTGTGCCCAAGAATTTTGTGGTAAACACAGAGAACAGCGCTGTTTTCTAAGGGCAGAGTAGTTCAGTAGCCAAAATTAACACAAATAAACAACTTTTTGCCCTGTGCTAGTTAGTCTTCAGCTTGCTAAGCAGCTATATGTCAGCTGACTTAGGTAGAATAAAAATAATTTTGCAAATGTAACTCCAAAAGTAAAATGTTTCCATTTGTCAACAAAGAGCATCTCATCCCATATTTTTAGAACAAACACCTCACTGAACAATGCATAACATTGTAGTGTAAAATATTAAAGGAGACATGAAATAATCACGACTTTTTAAGATTTTAAGGGAGTTTAATCAAAGTAGGCTTTAGACAAGAGTTGATATAAATTTTTTTTCTAGACTCTCCAGTTGTATCAAGAGTATAAGAACTTTCTAGCCAGAAAAGAAATGAGAAGAAAAGCTGTAGTATTTAGGAAGTATAAAATCACGGGATTCTATCAGAACTTAAAATGTATAAGGTGCTGGATTTTGGTTGCAGATAACAGTGCCAAAAATTTCATCATACAGGGATTTATTTCAGTAGATGATGGAAAGCTATGTAAGCACAGAGAGATGTTAACACTGAACCTCAATTTTATCATTTATAAATGAAGATAGTGTACAGATTTCTCTAGATAGAGCACAGATCTCTCATCTTATGTCCTGGTGTCTGTTTTTGCTGAGAGCAAATTAAAAACTATTAAGAAATCTACAGAGATCTTCTTTATGTGTGTTATATTATTTATGTATAGTATTGATTTATACCATATTAAAAATTAAGACAAAAATTGTATATGGGTATTTAAAATAAAAATAAAATCTTATTACATACTATCACAAATATTTTATGAATAGCTCTACACTTCAACATATTTAATGCTATGAATAAAATTACTTTGAACTTTGCAAATATTTTTATATCAAGATGTCTTGCTTAGTAGAAGATAGGTGTATTCTTACAAAACATTCTGCCTTCACTCTGTTGAGTTACATTGTTTGTAGTAGAAATATATTGCTACTAGGAGGAGTGGTCTTTTCACAGAAGTATGGTTGTTCTTTGATAAGTAACGCTCAAAGTGGGAGCTGCTTAAAAGTACTATTAGAATAAGCTGAAACTGTAACAGCAAATGGTCGTAATTTGAATAGAACTTCCTCTCAAGCATGATTCACAACATCTTTCTGAAAATATAGACTGAGTTACAAAGGTTGAGTTACATATCAAAAAATAAAATTTAGTTATAAAGATCTTCCATACGCTGACCAATTTCATTTTACTATATCTAAAAATGTGCTAATATCACCAGTGATCTCATGAGAAATGTCTTATATGCTCAAAGTAGTAAGTTAGCCTTTCCAAAGGTATTCGTTTCTATTGCTGCCATAACAACTTGTAGAGACTTAGTATCTTAAAACAACCCACATTTGTGATCTCATAGTTGTGTGTTTTAGAAGTGGTTTTTATGCTCTAGATTTAGGTTGAAATTAAGGTACTGTATTGGGAAATCTGGTCTTTCACCTGGAAGCTCTGCTTCTAGTTTGTTCAGGCTGTTAGAAGAACCTGGTACTACACAGCTGCAGGTCTCTGCTCCCTGATTACTCTTAGCCTGCCCAATAGGAAGGCTTATTCCTCCTTAAGGCACTGTGCTAAGCAGTACTTATGCTTCTACTCTGGCTGACGTCCTCTTAGTATAGTTCCCTACTTTTATGGGCCTATATAATTAGATTATTGATGCTGGGAAAATCCAGGAAAATCCCCATATTTAAAGTTTGTGATCTTAATTATATCTGCAATGTCCCTTTTTTCACATCATATGACATGTTAGTGTATGGATCTTGCAGGGAAGGGAACATTATTCTGACATTCGCACCAAACTTACATTTTCCTTGGCAATTACTGGAAACAAATACAATCAGTTAAGTTTCTTAAAGTGATAAAATTATTTCACTCATTTTCTAAAAAGTCTCTGACACCTAAGCCTGAATACCCAGTTTCTGCTGATTGTGCTTACACGAAAACAATAATCCATGTTTTAAAAAAAAACTAAATTAATGAGGAAAAAGAAGAATAAAGATATATCATGTACAACCTCAAATTTCCTATGATGAATGTGATCCTTATGTATATCTAAATGGTACCAATAAACTTAATTTTAAAAATAATAACATAAAATCATAACAATCAACTAGTTTAGCTCATACCTCAAAAGTTAACAAATGTACACATCCTTCAAACAAATACTACGTTCATAGAACTTATGCATACTTCATATTTTGTCGTGCAGAACAATGAAAATATATATACCCAAGGGTCAAGATTTATATAATTATTAGCTTTTACTTCTTCAAGACAGTCAAAGTAAAATAGGTAGGATTCTTTTTTTCCCAAGTGCGTACCAGTGCAGAACACAGTGGCTTTCAGCACACAGTGACTTTCCCTCGGTCTGTGCTGAAATAGTAGCAGTTTTGGTGTTGTGCTCAGTACCTATTTTCTTATTGTTCCCTATGGCTCTGTGCACTAGCTGGCTCTGTACTGCTAAGTCAGCACTTGGGGTCGCCCACAAAGTGACAGCGCATCAGTGCACTGAGCCTAGATACTCCAAGAGACAAATGTCCAAAGCGAAACTACTAGAGGAGACAGGAAGAATTTACTTGCCTTTTAGAGTCAGACAGAAGAACCAGCACCAAGTTATTTCTTCCACATTATATTATTCATGACAATCATAGAACTGGACTTAATTAGGTGAAGGAACACACTCCCTGCTTTATGACTTGGGAATATCCCCGGTTTTGTGGCTGTCTTCATTCCACTATTGCCTCCTGGAAATGAGGGACGTTAATGTCCTCACACTGTCCTGTGTCAGCTCAGTAAGTGGTAGTTCTTCTACCCTGGTTCCTGGACACTCTATTGCAAAACTTTTCTTTTGAGGCATCAGAACTGCACCTGATTTTGAAGTGCATATTCCCCAAAATTCCACTATGCTGCAGTTTTGAAGCCTCTTATTTCAAACACGAGACTTCTTCTTTCTCATTAATTCTATCAGTATTTCAGCATCCTGCTACCAGGATATTTGGGGACCTGTACTTCTGCCAAGCTGGTATATATCAGGCAGGATTATCTCTGGCAGCACCCTCACTGAATGTCCACCACTTTGAAATCATTTCAGATATAGTGCTTGTCTAATCATGGTCTTAAAGTACACACTGAGAAGAGCAGAACAAGTGCTTCTCTTTTCGTTGGACACCTTTGTGGTCTGAGAGGTGGGACAGGTGGGAGAGGTGTGACAGTCCTCACATCCAACCAGTTTTTATCTCTCTCATTTTTCTTTCCATGGTTCAACTTTTCATCTCCAAAAGATCTTTCTAATCCTCTTTCCTGTTTGAGTATCACTTAATCTTTTTACTATGATATAGAGAACTATTATTGATTTATAAAAAGTATTCATTATTTGGAAGGGAGAAACACTCTTGCATTTGTTGAGCATGTCCACACTCTCAACAAAGTGTGGATTACAAGAATACTTTCCCCTGGGGCTGGGGGTTTAGCTCAATGGCATAGCGCCTGCCTGGCAAGTGCGAGGTCATGAGTTTGATTCCTGGTACTGGGAAAAAAAAAATTTTCCCCCTATGGATAAAATTTAGCAATGCTCTATTTGTTCTAGCTGGTAAACTTCAGTTTACAGGCCAAATTCATTCTGCAGGAAAAATCAAGCCTGTTTTTTTATGGTCTGTGAGCTAAGAATAGACTTTACATTTTAAAATGTCATTTGAAAAACAATAACAAATAGACAAATCCAAACCTAAAGGAGAATATAAGACAAACCTGCAATTCAGGTCATATGGATTAAAATAATCACTATGGCAATTTACAGGGCAAATTTTATCAATTACTGTTTTCAATACAGAATCTTCCACTCTCTAGCAGTAATGAATGCTTTTGCTTAAATTCAGGAGAGGCACTGTGAAGGTTGGTACTTTTATCAGCTTTTAAATGTCCCATTTCATGATTAGAAAACAGCAATGTTGACATACACTGAGTATTCAATAAATGTAATTTTCTTTTTAACCTTCTTTTCAATAAAGATGATGAGAAAAAGATAACATTATGCAATTTGAAAACTGAGAAAGCATACCATAGGGGTTTTAGATGTCTAAAACACATTTACTTGTTTAAATTTAACTGAGGTGTTTAAAAGAAATTTAGGGCAAAAGAGAATGTGATGAATTTTGAATTTGAACTCATTTTAACAAGTCTAGGGAGTTGTTTGATAATATTGTTTTAATTTGAAAAGGCTGGGTCTTGAGTAGATAAATGTGCTTATTGTATGAGAAAATATATGACAAATGAAACCACTAAGAGAACAAAGTTATACCCTGGAAAAGAAATTATAAATGAGAAAGTCAGAAGGAAAATGGCCATCACACTAGTACAGAGAACAAGACTTCCTGGATACTAAGGTTGTAACTGATGAGAAAACTGAGACCCACAGAAGTGAAACAAGTTCTGCAAGATGCCCACCAAGATAAACACGGGGCCAGCACTTCTGATAGCAAACCAATGTTCTTCCCACTGACTCATCTCTTCTTCTTCCCAAATAGTTCTGATTGTCTGCTACTAGTATAATTCTATAATTTGGGTGTTGTTATGGTTTGTGTCTTCATGTCCCCCCAAAACCTCATGCAGTCTCGGGGCAGGCTTCTAGAGTTTATGACTGATTCATGGTCCAGTGCTGGGATTATGGGTGTGAGTGCTACATCTTCCCTGGGGTGGGCAGCCTGCACACAATATAAGGGAGGGAAAGGCGCTTGTTCTCTCACTCCTCCCTTTTTGCTCTTGCTGCTTTTGCTGTCTTCCCCCACCATGAACTGTTACCCTCTGCCACGTGCCACTCTGCCTTGGAAAGAAGTGATTATGGACTGAAACCTCCACAAACTATGAACTACACTATGAAGTAAACTTTTCCTTCCTTAATGTTGAGCGTTGGATATTTTGTCTCAGCGAGGAGAGAAAAGTAACCAGCGCTGGTTCCCCAGGAATCTCTAGGGAATATGTTCCTTTCTCCTTCGTGTTTCTAAAGGCTGCCTGCATCTCCGGGCTCCGGGCTCTCCTCTGATTTTAAAGGCATCAGTATACAGCCGAGTCTATCTCCTGAGGCTCCACTCTGACACCAACACTTCCACTCCCTCTTCCACGATTTACAGAACTTGCAGTGACACTGAGGCCATCTTGATAATCTAAGATCATCTTCCTATTTTAAGGTCAGCTGATTAGCCACCCAAATTTGATCTATACTCTTAATTGTACTTTGCTATGCTTAGCAGCACATATCCACAGAATTCCGGGATACCATGTAGCTGCATGTAAGGACCACCATTCTTCCTACTCCCCCACAACTCCACCCACACCTGAGTCCTTCCATTTTAAAATCTGTGAATCCATTTTTCAATTCCTTATGCAGTTACTAAATTACAAGTCTCGTTTTAATCTTTAATAAATATATATGTGCAGTGCTTCAAGGTTTAAGGTATTATTTATAATTTTACAAAGGAATAATTTATTGTGCTGATTTTCATGGAACTAAAATCTGTACACTCGATTTAGCATGCTATGTGTTTCCCTTCTTTCATTTTTATCCTCCTGTCTGAACTAAAACAGCTTTGTCTTCTTTGACTCTTTTCATTCTGCCCACATCTTGGCAGCTGAGTTTTCTGTGAATGTTCGGCACCCTCTTATTACAGTATTTACTGTACACAGACAAGGCTGGTCAGTGTGCACAGTGAGGACAAGCTGTCTGATTTTAATCAGACCTTAGCACCTTATGAGTCTTTCTTGTGGCTCATCCTTCTAGCATGTGAACCCTACATAGTTCCTCTCTTGTAATCCTTCCTGCGTCCTGATGCCTCTCCCAGCAGCTTTTGCCTGACTCACAGGTGAGAAACAGAGATGAATACATGTCTTGTTGTATTATATCTCTGCAAGAAAAAAGGTTCTAAAAAGGCTTCTGTTAACCTATTGTACTAACCCTATCCCCACTTATGCAAGTCTAAGCCCATATCCCGCTATTAAAATGCACTTTGCCTATTGGTTATCTCCGCGATGCCTACAGAGTCACCTTCGACTACAGACAACACATATTCGCACCTTCTGGTCATATCATGATCCCTTCAACACTTAGGGCTTTTGCTTCTGCTCCAATTCCTTCTCTGGTAGGGGCTTTCTACCCTTGTTTTGGTCACAGTCATCTTGATAGCTCATGCTAAGAGTTCTTGCACAAAATTTACTATATATTTTCCAGCCAATGATGTGGTTTTGGTATTCTGACTTTCTATAGAATACCATGTCATTATCACTCACTATATTACATGATATCACTGGTTGGAAAATCAACTCAAAATTTAAAAATGCTTGTATAGGTCAATGGTTAGAGCAGGAAAGGAGAGGCAATATATGCACCTCACAGCTCCATTTCAGAGAACAGTAAAAAATTAACTTAGAACATCATTTTTCTAAACAATTTTATTCTTAGCACTTAGTCCTGTAATTGTTGAGAATCCTAGGCATATAAAATATGTATTTGTGTTTTCCAAAGTAAGTTCATTTCTTTTACAAATATATTAAATATCAACTTTTATGTCTGTTAGGCCTATATTAATTGCCAATAAAATATTCAATTTAATAGAGTAAAACTAGATTTTTTATATTTTTAAAATTTGTAAACACCTCATGATGGAATAATCTGCTAAATTAATACAAAATTCACAATTTTTTTCAAAATTCACATTTTATCAAAGCATAACCACACCATAGTTATGTCTAAAACTAAATTTTACTGATAAGCCAGATCAAGCCAGTGCCAACTTACATTGCAAAGTATTTCTCATGAGATAATAAAAATTGTACTAAAATATTCCCAATTTAGAACAATAAAGTTCCAATACATACAGAGAAAACAAATGGAATTAATGAAGCCAATATCTACTGTTTATTTGTGTGTGTTTTTTTGAGACAGGGTCTCCCTATGCAGTGCAGGCTGGCCTTAAGCTCACTTTGTAGCCCAAGATGGTCTCGAGCTGGCAGCCATCCTCCTGCCTCAGCCTCCTGAGTGCTGGGATTACAGGTGTGCACCACCACACCCAGTTGCAATATCATAAACTGAGAAGTAAGATAGGCAGAAACTCCAAGATCTGAATTAGAGTACAGAATGAGGTGGTCACTCAATTTTCATTTCAGTTTTTCATTTCAATTTTCATCATGGCGTGGGCCCTGTTCCACCACTGACATCATGTTTAAATTCTTGACAAAAGTCAAGCACCATGTAATTAATTCTCAGAATCAAACTACTTGAGAGCGTATCTGCCTCTGACGCTTTAGATCATCAATGACCTTCCCGAGCCTTATTCTTAAAGAAAAGTCATAAATGGAGAAAAGCTATTAAATAAAGTAAATGAATGGCACCAAGAGGATCCTTGGGAATTGCGCTTGGCCTTCTCTGCTTCTTCTGAGTACCAACAGTAGCAGGAGTTCAAAGGCAATGAAGGTTTGACCTGGAAAAATGTCTCTCCAGGAAAACAATTGTATGTCCCAACATGGGAACAAAATGAAAAATGCCACATACCTGAGGTTCCACAGTTTGGGTGGGTTACTAAGAAATGAAGTGAAATTTCTATAAACAACAAAAGGTTTTTAGACTGAGATTTAAAAACAAATGAAATGAATAACCTCAAAGGGAAGAGTTCTATTTATAATCACTCTTCTGGTGTGAGAAGAATAATATGAACCACACAGGTGAGGGGCAGACATGTGATTTTTCAATGGATGAGATGCCTATAATTCTGCACACTACAAAAAATTTTGGAGTGTGTATGTATA
>NW_004955408.1:37596469-37599877 GCF_000276665.1 Chinchilla lanigera
GGCATCCCACACAACTTAAACAGGAGCTTACACACATATGTATATGTATTATATGAACATAATTATTTTTCAGTAATATGTACTTCTCATAAATTTCACTATCTGAGAAATACTAAACATTAAAATATTGGCAATCATTTCCATTTTGGAGAATTGTAGACTATGAAAAATACCTTGTGTTGATGAATCACATGCTTCTTTAGGCACACTTTCATATACTACACATTAAGGAGTACCTCGTTTGTAGACTGGTAGCTGGACTGTGATACAGCCACTTTCCTGCTGTGCACCTCCCCGCACTTGCCTTTAATTCCTTTCCAAACTAAAGGCTCGGATGGCTCAAAAGCTCACAGAGAGAGAACAAAACAGCAAATGTAGAAATGGAAAGCAAACTTTGAGGCAAATGTTCATAAACATGGGTACATTTTGAATACAACAAAAGTCACCAACCAGCCTTCCTTTAAACTTCCTTGAATATAAAGAACTGTTTTTAAGAATAGCTTTTAGCATTTCCTAGTCAAACTTCCACATTCTAACCTACACCAAACATCAAAAAGGAACACACTTGCTTTGGCACCAAGAACTGAAAACAGGAAAATTCATATCTAAGGATCACCTCAAAGTAGGAAAAAGCCTGGTGGA
Source organism: Chinchilla lanigera (assembly GCF_000276665.1). NCBI lineage: Eukaryota > Metazoa > Chordata > Mammalia > Rodentia > Chinchillidae > Chinchilla > Chinchilla lanigera. The sequence goes on from NW_004955408.1 coordinate 37,597,112, forward strand.
CCCAACTGCACCTTGCACGGAATTCCTCCAAGATGTGATAGCCACAATAGGTTGGAAGTAATTTCTTACCCCAAAGCCTCCTGGGTTCATGGATGGGGCTTTTCAGACCTGGCTGGACTGAGGGCACGTGTTACTAGGCTTAAGGGTGTGGGGTATTAATTTGACTGGAGATAGCATAGCTCTGGGTAGCACCACTCAGAAGGCCCATAGCTCAGATGAGATGAAAAGAAAGCAGGCTGGCTGCAGTCTGCTCGCTGCCTTCTGTTTGCCATGCCATGAACTTTTTCTCCTCTGTGATGCCCTTTGTCTACTATTTCTCATTGTTGGCTGTGTATTATGATCATTTGGGAATTTTTACATTTAACTGTTGTAAAAATTCCCTAAAGCAATTGAACAGAAAACCTGTGGTAGAATTCAAGCATAAAAGTCTCAGTGTTTAAAAGCAAAATAAAATATAATTAAACAAATTACACCAACAATGATTTAAGCTAGCCAGAGCTGAGAACATCAGAAAGAAAAAAAGAGAAAGGAAACAGAAAAAAAATAGAGAGAGAGGATGAAGGAAATGGACACGAAGAAGTGAAATGATATAATTTATGTGCCAATTTCAGAGAGTCCTTGTAATCAGTCAAACATAGCACTGATAATAAATTCAATCATATATTTTGTTCACTACTATAAATCAGTAAAGTTATTGCATAGAATATTTACATTATACCTGTTAAAATTTATAATTATGACATTTAATCTCTGTGTTGCATTCCTAGAACAAAAAGAAAACCAAGAATTGACACAGAATTCATAATTGGCACATGGAATATTATATTTGACCTCACACAGCAAATAAAAGATTGATTTAGTTGAATTCAAGTGAAAATATCATTGAAATTAATGAAGGTTTACAAACTCCTGCAGGAAAACGATTGTTCCCTCAAAGAACCATTCACGCTTCAAATCACTGATACTAACTCTACAGTACTTAGCCATATTGTATCCTTTAAAATGGCCTTACCATTTCCCCACATGATTAAAATTAAATGCATGTCTTCCTAACCATAAGACCCTAATAACGTCCCTTTTCATAGAGTTTTTATTCCTGAAAATTTGCAACTGTAGATTCTTTTTCTTTACCGTGTTATTCTATTTCCCAGAAATGGCTTTCTAGAAGGCCAAGGAGCCATCTATTTGCAATATAATCATTAAAATAGTACTCTCTCGCCTACTCTTTGTGGGAGGATGGAGCCTAAATACTACAAGCCTCTGTTAGTAAATACAGGTGGTCCTAATCACATTGAAAAATTTTCCACTTTCTTCAATATTCTTCTACTAGCTTACTGAAGTGCTTTAAATTTTTTTCTCTTATGTTTTACAGTTGAATTTAGTCTCCCACTCCACAACCCTGGCCCACTGCAAATCTTTCTTTAAAATTTGTTTTAAAAAGAGAAAAAAATAAAAAGATGCAGAACTTAAAAACAAGATGATATGAAATTAACAATGGTCATTATAGCCACTGCAAATCTTATTTGCCTGTTTAATTTTTCAGGTGTAATTTTTATACCATTTCTTTTAGGTTTTCATACAATCTTCAAATGTTCAGTATACCTGTAGAAAAGAATAAACTCAACACCCGAGAAACTCTGGCTCGGAGAGGCAGATTCTGTGAAGACACTGGGTCACTCTTCTAACCAATTTCCATATGTTACTCTCTATTAACTTTTGTGAACTCTTTGAGACAAGACAATAATTCTATTTACATACTTATACAGACAAATTTTATGAATAAAGTAGAATTTCATAGTATAAGAACTATCCTATGAGTATTAGATCTTGGCATAAAAATAACTAAATAAAAAAGCAGATAATATACAGCTAATTTTCTTTTCCAGGGAGTGACAACATATTTTGTTTGTTTGTTTGTCTTTTTGGGACAGGGTCTTGCTAAGCAGTTCAGGCTGGCCTTGAGGCCACTTGGTAGCCCAGGCTGGTCTTGAACTCACGACAATCATGCTGCCTCAGTTTACATCACTCAGAGACAAGAAAATTCTCCCTCCCCTCAGTCATTTCTCTCATTTGTTCTTCTTTCCTTTGAAATCTGTTGTCACAAAAGAGGTTAGGACACCTTCCTCCTAGTACAACAAAGAAAAACAAATTTAACGCTATGATTAAAACATATTTAAAAACATATGGCAATAATTATAATCATCAGAACATTGCCAAGAAAAAGCTAATATTCTTTAGAAATTTAGAGATGGTTAGCTGTAGAATTTTATTTCTCTGATTACCTTTTATTTCATTAAATAGCAAGAGCTTTGAATTTGAATCTACATCTATATAACATACTTCCCTGAAGTTTTCCTCTTTTTTTCCTCTCATTAAGAAAAGGTAGGGCTAGGGATTTAGCTCAGCAGCACAGCTCCTGCCTGGCAAGTGCAAGGTCGTGAGTTAAATTCCCAGCACCAGAAAAAAATAAAAATAAAAATAAAAAAAGAAGAGGTAATATTGACCCTGCTTGTATGTCATTGTGTTCTACATTTTTTTTATTTTAAAGAAAATTATACAAAAAAACAGAACAATAGCAAAATACAAACCACACAAAGCAAGAGCATTAAAAATGATACAGAGTTTCAAACCAAATAATAGAGATTAACAGTGGTTGTTATATTACATATTGTTATCTTTGACAAAGTTGCTCAGATTACCAGAGGTAAGAATAGAAGATTGGGGGCTGGGGATTTAGCTCAGCGGCAAAAGCGCCTGCCTGGCAAG
>NW_004955408.1:37600382-37604496 GCF_000276665.1 Chinchilla lanigera
ATTTATTTCACTTATGAGTATGGTCTTTAGTTGCATCTATTTACCTATAAAAGCCTTGAGTTTATCTTTTTTTATATCTGAGTAATACTCCATTATATAAAAATACCACATCTTTTTTATCCATTCTTCAGTTGATGGGCATTTAGGTTGTTTCCAAGATTTAGCTATGACAAATTGTGCCACTATAAACATGGGTGTATATATATATTGCTGTAGTAGGACATTTTTAATTCTTCTGGAAATATATCCAGAAGGAGAATAGCTGGATTAAGTGGGACTGCTAATCCCAGTTTTGTGAGGAATCTCCAGACTGATTTCCACAGTAGTTTCACCAATCGACACTCCTACCAGCAGTGGAGAAGTGTTCCTTTTTCCCCACAGCCTCTCCAGCATTTGTCATTGGTTGATTTCTTAATGATAGCCATTCTTCATGGGGTGAGATGAAATCTTAGTGTTGTTTTAATTTGCATTTCTCAAATGACTAATGATGTTGAACATTTTTTAGTATATTTATTCACCATGAGTATTTCTTCCTCTGAGAAGTGTGTGTTCATCTCAGATGCCCATTTTTGGATTGGGTCTTTGAATTTTGGAAGCCTGATTTTTTTAATTCTTTATATGTTCTAGATAGGAGTCCTCTGTCTGAGGAGCAGTTGGATAAAATTTTTTCCCCATTCATGGGTTTTCTTTTTACTCTGTTGGTGATTTCTTTTGATGTGAATAAACTTTTCAATAAAGTGAGATTCCAGTTGTTGATTCTCTGAAGTATTTCCTGTGAGGTTTGGTTTTTGTTCATGAGCTCTCTGCCTACCCTTTTGTCTTTGAGAGTTTTACCTGCTTTCTCTTCCAGGAGATTTAGTGTTTCTGTTTTCATATTTAGATCTTTGATCCATTTTGACTTTAGGTTAGTCCATGGTGATGGACATGGTTGTAGTTTTAGCCTTTGGCATGTGGAAAGCCAGTTTTTCCAGCACCATTTGTTAAAGAGGTTATCTTTTACTCTACATTTTTTGAATATACTACAATTTATTTATCAGTTCATGTGTTGATAGACATTTGGATTCTTCCCAGATTGTTATGAATAAAACTGCATGAACATCACTGTAATTAGATCATCATTACTTGGTACACTAGGAACATTAACATACCTACTGGAAAGTGATAGATTGACAGAGAAATAATATGGGAAGAAACAATAAAATAGCATACATGTACACATATGTTTCATAAACAATGCTAAAGGAGATCAGAAAGTATTATTTACATTATATTAAATGTATTAGTTTCATTAATGGAAAGTAAAACCTCAGTAAGAAAAATATGTGCAAAGACATGTTCACAGATAAGTAAATATATTTGTTAAACAGAAAAATACTTAAAATTACTTATAGTTAAAAGGCTATAAGATATTTTACATCTATTTGAAAAGCAAAGATATAAAATTTAAGACTGCCAGAGTGTAAAATCTATACATTCTCTTTTGTAAAACAAGTGAGAGTTCTTTTAAAAATATTAAATATTCAGGTTCTTTGTCCCAGCAATTTATCTTTTAATAAATTTTATGATTCAAATATTTTCATTTTCTCAATTTGGTGCCATGTATATTTTAAAGAAAATATATACATATATATGCACACACATATATCAAGTTAGATTTAGTCATTTTATTTTATTTATTCATTTAATTTTGTCTTTTTCAGGCAGGGTTTCTTTCTCCAGTTCAGGCTGGCCTTGAACTCACTTTGTAGCCCAGGCTGGTCTTGAACTCAGAGCAAATCCCCTGCCTCAGCCTTTTGAGTGCTGGAATTACAGGCTTGCAACAACATGCCTGGCTTTATTTTATTTTTATATAACAGTCTGATTAAAACCAATCCAAAAATGGTCACCAGAGATGAATATAAACTTCTCAGTTGAAGAAATACAAATGGCAAATAAATATGTGTAATAATGTTCAACATCATTGGTCATTGGAGAAATATAAATTAAAACAATACTAAGATTCCATCTCACCCCAGAAATTATGACTATCATCAAGAAATCACCAATAACAAATGCTGTAGAGGCTGTATGGGAAAAGAAACACTTCACTGTTGGTGGAAGTGTAGACGGTGCAATCACTGTGGAAATCAGTGTGGAGATTGTTCACAAAACAAGGATTAGAGGTCCCATTTGACCCCATTATTCCCTTCTGGTTATTTTTCCAGAAGAATTAAAAACACCATACCACAGTGATATATGTGCACTCGTGTTTATAGCAGCAGAAATTGTCATAGCTGAATCTTGGAAACTATCCAAATGCCCATCCACCGAGGAATGGAAAAAACGATGTGGTATTTTTATACAATGGAGTATTACTCAGCTATAAAGAAACATAAACTTGAGGCTTTTATCGGTAAATGGATGCACCTAGAGATCGTGCTTATAAGTGAAATAAATCAGTCTCACCTGTGTAAACATCATATTTTCTCCCTAGTGTAAGAAACTGAAAGAATAAATAAAATCCAAAAGGTACAATAGATATTGTAAAAAGGGAAGAAACTGCTCAAAAGGAAAGAACAACTGGGATGGGGGAAAGGAGAAGAGAAGGAAGTTTTATTTATATATATAAACAAATACACAAGATAGCCAAGATAGTTGTACTACTAATTTCTGTTAGTTCACTGAAAGGAAGTTAGTGCTTATACTGTTGATCAATTTTGCATGCCTATATTTTGTAATCTGAGTAACTACTTTGAAGATAACAATATGTAATATAACCATTGTTAATTTCCTATCATCTTGGTGTGAAATTCTGTATTGCTCTATTATTTTTTATTTTGTTCTCATTGAAATGAAAAACAATATAAAAACAACAGCTGTCAATTTGAATTGATGTTTACTTAAAAGTGGTTATTTTTGGCAAACTATCAGTTGTGCATAAGCATGTTACTTTTTCTAAAGATTTTCTGTTTGCACAAAAAAATATTTCTGGTATAAATCTATATGAGTGTCCCCAGTGGGAATAAAAACACCCCTAAAAGATAGAATCAAGTTCAATATCACTCTCTAATATCTCCAGATGTTAAGGCAATTATAAGTAGTTACAATTTCTGTGACTCCACTTTTAAGCATTATATAATACATATCTTCCACATCTAAGTGGAAAATAGTACCTCTGATTGTATGCTAACATATATACACACACATATGTATGCGTACATGTGTGTATATATATATATGTAACTATATATTATATAGTACAAATGGTAGACAAATAAACACAAGATTTATGTAATTATACACTCTGGTAAAAGTACTCTGAGCTAACTCAAAGGAGAATTCCTAGCTAAGTCAAAGGAGAATTCCTAGCAATCTTCCACTGCTGATTTATGCAAACTAAGAATAGTATGGAACTAACTGAAGCAAGTCTCTGAAGCAAGCATGGATCTCAAGTTACACTCATAGTTAATTTCCTCTTGACAAATGTGTCAAATACTCCACATATGAAACTGAAAACAGTATGATAAGTTCAAAGCTGCTAATTATCCCTAATTGTAATTTGAATAGTAATACTTTTAGAAAGTCCACATTACAATTACAAAAATCTCTATAGCTCATTATAGACTTCTTTAAACACATAATCATGACAATGAACATGGATCAGTTCCTTTTGTTTATCTCATCTGGTGAAAATTACCTCAATAAATGAGTTCCATTCACCTACTCATTCCATAAATAGGCATCACATTTTTCTTTGTATCGGATATCATGGTGGACATTGAGGACAGGTTAGAAGATGAACAGAAATACTGCCTGCCTTAGCAGGAATACTAGTTTATTGTAACGATAGCTACTAAACTAATATACAGATACAATAAAAATTATGGTAGGAAAAGAATAAGGTAATGCAAGAAGGCATGGTTTGGTAAAATTTATTGAATTGAGAGTAATTTTAGCATGGGAAAAATAGAAATCTTATCAATGTTCAACAGGTACAAAATTTTGCTGGGAGTTCCTTTATATCAAAACTTTTTATCAGTAACTATGCCATAACCAGAGTAATGTGATGGGGGGGTCCTCAAATTTGAAGATTTCTACCAAGATTCTTGGTTTGCATAATATCATCTTTTTTTTT
>NW_004955408.1:37608515-37610161 GCF_000276665.1 Chinchilla lanigera
TTTAGCTGATTGGCCCTCAGACAAAGGGCTTCTATCTAGAACATACAAAGAATTTAAAAATTTCAGCCCCTCCAAATTCAAAGACCCAATCCAAAAATGGGCAGCTGAGATGAATAATATCATCTTTATTAGCAATCTTTAACTTCTTTCTTAACTTATCACTCATGATGGATAATGTGGATTACTAATGTATTTGGGCCTATTTCTATTAACTTTCTCATTTTTTCTTCTATTTCTGCTTTCTCTTTGATTATCTTTCCTAATTCTGCACTCTTACATTGATCAAGCTTTATTATCTGTTTTTCTACTTCACTGGGTTAAAAGTTATAGTTATATCATTTCTACTGTTCGCTTTAAATGTTTAACATGCTCACTGGACTTAGACTACAAGTCGATATCTCACTCTTATGCCAAGGAGTACAAGAAATTTAACTTTTAATCATAAGTTTGTTCTCCACCACCATATACATGCACAGACACATACATGTCCACAATAATTACATTTCTTACATTCCACATAAAACTTTCTTGATTGAAAAAATAATCAAATGACCAGAAGGAAGAATAAATTACACTGGAGTAGTGTATATTCTATTGTAATTCATAAAAACAAAAGATATAAAATGCAAAACTTCAAACTAGGTTAAGCAGATTTACATGTGAGAACATCTTATATGTTTTATGAATTTAAGATTTTTCACCAAAACAAGAAGATAATTTAGTAAGTAACATGTACTAATAAAACTAATCAAGGACCCAAGAGAACACCAATATACTTTACTTACACCTTGTGTTGGGTGTAATACATTCAAACAGATGTATGGTTAAATGTTGGCTCCTAACCCTTTTAGCTGTGTGATCATTATACTATAGTTTAACCTCTGATTTTCAGTTTCTAGATCTAATTACACCAAACTTTCACTGTACTTATGAAAAATGAATCTGATTAAAGTGATGTGAAGTTTAGATATGAAAAACACCTGGCAGAGTATTTAGCATATGGCAAACATTATAGCATTTTTTCATTGTAATTTCATAAAAAACATTACATATGATTACAGTCTCGGACTTAATAGAGATATAAGGGCACAGCATTTAAACACTGTCATTGAAGTACTCTCTGAAACAGTGCAATATACAACTCAGAACAATTTTTAGATAGATTCTAATCAAATAAACTTCATAAGTAGCATTGGAAGACATTTTTGAAATGAGGTGTATTTGACAATAATTATAGCATAATTTCCAAAAAAGCATTCTATGAAATCCATCATTTCAAATTTATAATACTACCTTTATTGGTATCACATTTGCCAGGAAAAACTTTTATACATCTGTGCATGCACTCTTACATGCACTTAGATATTGCATTGCATTAGACCAAGTGCTGACCTAACTCATCAAAGCCAAAACTAAAGCATGAAAAAGCTATGGCTAATTACAGATTGAACTGGACAAGTAAAAGGTGTAGCTTATAATTCTCATTTTGTTTCAGAATTATTTGTGATAGGAACCACCAGTAAAGAATTTTTTAGGAAAAATGTTTATTTATGCTATAAATTAATGATGCATTGTCTTGTTAAGACTAATATTGTTTTTGCATCTCTTTATATATTTTTTATTTTAAAGGAAAAAAATAAATAAAA
>NW_004955408.1:37611092-37641228 GCF_000276665.1 Chinchilla lanigera
GTTGTTTTAATTTGTATTTGTCAAATAATCAATCATTTGAAATCAAACATTTTTTCATATATTTATTTGCCATTTGTATTTCTTCATCTAAGAAGTTTTTATTCATCTCAGATGCCCATTTTTGGATTGGGTCTTTGAATTAGGGGGGGGCTGACTTTAACAAGTATTTATATGGTCTAAATATAAGTCTCTGAGGGACAGTCAGATAAATTTTTTGTCTGAATCTGTGGGTTTTCTATTCACTCTGCTTGTGATTTCCTTTGATCTGCAAAACTTCTTAATGAGGTAATTTCCCAGTTGTTGATTCTTTGAAATACTTCCCATGCAGTTTGGTTTTTGCTCATGAACACTCTGCCTACCCCTATGTCTTCAAGATTTCTACCTACTTTCTCTTCCAGTAGATTTAGCTTTTCTATTTTAATATTTACATTTTTCATACCTTTTGACTTTAGTTTAGTGCATAGTGATAGACATTGGTCTAGTTTTAGTCTTCGACATGTGGAAAGCCAGTTTTCTCAGCACCATTTAATAAAGAGATTATCTTTATTTGAGTGAATATGTTTGGCCCCTTTGTCAAAGATGAGGTAGCTGAGTGTGTTTGTGGTTACATCTGCATCTTCTAATCTGTTCCACTGATCATCAAGTCCATTTTTTTGCCATTACCATGCTGAGTTTATTACAGTACCTTTGTAATAAGATTTCAAGTCAGGGATTGTGATGTCTCTTGCCTTACCTTCATTGCCCAGGATTGCCTTTGCTATTCTAGGTCTCTTCTGTTTACAAGTGAATTTTAGGAAAGCTTTCTCTTGATATATGAGGAATGATAATGGAATTTTGATTGGGATTTCATTAAATCTCTATAAGAATTTTGGGATATGACCACTTTCACAATGTTGGTTCTTCCTATGATCTCTTTTTTCAGAGTACTGTAATTTTCACTGTATAGATCTTTTACCTCCTTTATTAGATTAATTCCTAAGTATTTCATTTTTCAGATGCTATTGTGAAGGGTGTGGTTTCACTAATTTCTCTCTTGGGGAGTTTCTTGTTTGCCTACAGGAATGCTATTGGTTTTTGAGTGCTAACTTTGTATCCAGCTGCATTACTGAATTTGGTTATTAAATCTAGAAGTCTTTTGGTGGCTTTTTTGGGGTCTTCTATGTAGAGTGTCATGTCATCTAGGAAAAATGATAATTTAACTTCTTCCTTGCCTGTCCTTATTCCTTTCATTTTTCTATCTTGACTAATTGTTCTGGCTAACGTTTCCACAACTGTATTGAAAAGGAGTGGTGATTGATTTTAGAGTGTAAGTTTCCAGTTTCTGCTCATTTAATATGATGTTGGCTTTTGATTTGTCATAGATGGTTTTATCAGGTTGATGTGAAGACCATCTATTCTAATTTTCTGTAGGGTTTTTACAATTCATGAGTGTTAGACTTCATTAAAAGCTGTTTCTGTATCTATTGAGATGATTTTGTGAGTTTTTTCTTGACTTTTTTGATACAGTGTGTTACTTTTATTTATTTGTGTATTTTGAATCATCCCTGCATTCCTGGGATGAATCCTACTTCAGCATGGTGTACAATCTTCTCAATGATTTGCTGCCTCCTGTTTGCTAGTATTTTAATGAGGAATTTTGGATCTATGTTCATTAGGGAGATTGCCTAGAGTTAAGTATGTTTTCAATTTTATTAACTGATATTGGATTGTTCATAATTTTTGTATCTTCTTCATTCAGCTTTGGTAATTCATGTTTCTAGGAATCTGTCCATTTCTTCTGCGTTTTCCATCCTGTGAGAGTAAAGATTTTTGAAGTCAATATTGATGATTTTCTGAGTTTTCACAGGACCTGTAGCAATTTCACATTTTTTCATTCTTTATTGCATAAATATGAGGTTTTTTCTTTCCTTTTTTTGGTAAGTTTTCTTAGTGGTGTATCAGTTTTATTTATTTTTTCAAAGGACCAACTCTTCAATTCTCCACATTGTTTTCTTAGTCTCAGTTGTGTTAGTTTCTGTTTTGATTTTTATAATTTCCTTCCTTGTATGGGCTTGGTGCTTGACTTGCTCTTCTTTTTCTACAAGTTGCAGTTGTAGCATTAGGTTGTTTCTTTATGTTCCTTTTGTTTTCCTGATGTAAGAATTCAAAACTATATATTTCCCTCTGAGGACTGTTTTCATTTCTTCTCACAAGTTCTAGTATATTTTATTTGCAATTTTGTTTGATTGAAGATATTCTTTAATTACTTCTTTAATATCATCTGTGACCCAATGGTTGTTCAGGAGAGTGTAATTGAATTTCCATGTGTTTACAAAGTATTTGTGGTTCCTTTTGTCACTAATTTCCAATTTCATTGCATTGTAATTGGACAATGTGCATGGGATAATTTCAATTCTTTTGCATTTGCTTAAGTATCTTCTATGGTTTATTTTAGAGAACATTCCATGTGCAGCTGAGAAGAATGTTTATTCTGTTGTTGTTTGGAGGAATACTGTGTAAACATCTACTAACTCCATTCATGTGCAGGTTTGGTTCAGTTCTGTTATTTCTTTGCCAGTTTTTTGCCTAGTTGATCTATCTCTTTGTGACAATTAAGTATTAAACTCCTTCATTGCAACTGTGTTATTCCTTATTTGATTTTTCATATTTATTAATATTTGTCTTATATAGCTGGGTGCCTCTATATTTGGTGCATAGATATTTATGATTCTTTTCCCTTCATCTTAAATTTTTCCCCTAACAAGGATGAAGTGACCTTCTTTATCTCTTTTGGTTTTTCTTGTTTGAAGTTCACATCATTTGCAAGCAGAATAGCTATCCCTGCCTTTTTCTGAGTTCTTGTCACATGGAGTATTGTTTTCCATCCTTTGACTTTCAGTCTATGAATTTCTTCTTGAGTTAAATGTATTTCTTATATACACATTATTATTGGATTTTGTTTCTTGATCTACTCTGCCAGTCTGTTTCTCTTGATTGGTGAATTGAGCCATTTATATTGATGATTACAACTGATATGTTTTGGCTTATCTTTGTCTTATTTTTCTGCTGTTGGGTCCCTACTTTCCCCCTCTGTTTTAATTGCTTGTCTGCTTGCTGGTTTCTTAAATTCTAGTCATTTTTATTTCTTTCTAGTATATTTTTCAGTACCTTTTGTAGTGCTGGTTTAGTGGTCATGAATTTCTTTACTTATTCTTTGTCATGGAAATATCTAATTTCTCCATTGATTTTGAAGGATAGTTTTGCAGAGTACATCAATCTGGGTTGGATGTTGTTTTCTTTCAGGACTTGAAATACTTCATTCTAAGCTCTTCTTGACTTGAGGGTTAGTGTTGAGAAGTCCTCCATGATTCTTACAGGCATTTCTTTACAGGTGATCTGTTTCTTTTCTCTAACAATTTTTTAATATTCTGTTCTTGTGCTGCATTTTTGGGATCTTGATTATTGTATGTGTGGTTGTAGATTTATTTTATCATGAATAATTAGAATTCTATATGCCTGACTTAACTGTATATCAGATTCTTCTTCCATGGTTGGGAAATTTTCTGCTATTTCTTTGGCTAATAGGTTTTTTTAATGTTATGTGTTGACTCCTGCTTTTTTATTAACATCAGCTATTCTTATATTATTTTTCTTTGCATCATCTTGCAACCATTGAATTGTTATTTCTTTTGTTATTGTCAAGAGATCTTTCCTTTCATGATTGTGAGCTGAGATCCTGTATTCAAGGTCTGAAAAGTCTGTCTTCAGTTTTCTTCAACCAGTTTTGCTGTCTTTCAATGGAATTTTTAATTTCCATCATATCTATTTAAATCCATTTCATTCATTCTATCTCTTTCCAATACTAATCACTCATGGTTTCCACCTATTTCTGTCATCTTCTCTTTTTTATCTATCTCTACTCTAGATTTGTTGAGCAATTCCTTTATGAATGTTGACATCATTTTTTACCTGAGAGATTATTTCTGATCTGATTTCCTCTATGGCCTCATGAATTTGTTTTTCTTTTTTTAAATTTCCATTACTATCGGGGCTGGGGATTTAGCTCAGCGGCAAAAGCGCCTGCCTGGCAAGCACAAGGTCGTGAATTCGGTTCCTGGTACCAGAGAAAAACAAAACAAACAAACAAACAAAATAAATTTCCATTACTATCATTTCAGAAATGTCATATGTGTGTCTTCCCTTTTTCTCTATCTTGTTTTCTCCTGGACTTGTTCTGGGTGAGCTGGAAAGCTGAGGTTTCATTTTGTGTCTGCATCTTGCCATTTTCTATTTTAAAAGTTTTTATTTTGTGTGTGCATTGATCATTGTAATTTTTTGTTGTAGGTAGCTATATCACTATTGTCTAGGCTTCTCTAGGTAAATTGTTTTATTCAGGGATGTCTTCTATGTGTAGGAGGTACTTGATTTGTGACTGTCACAAGATTCTACCTTTCCAATTAATTAATAATGAGATGTTGGTATCTGCTTGGTTCAGTCCACAGTCCTCTTGTAGAGGGCAGTGAATCTTAGCATATTATTTTACATGAAATAGTTTTGGTAAAAGCCTACACGGTGCCTTGGGAAGCCTCCTGGGACAATGTAAGAGCTAATTCCCCAGATCAACTCTGTCCTGGAATGTCTTCCCAAGATCAGGGCACCTAGGCCTAGGTAACCCTCCATGACCCTGCCTGGGCAGTTCCATCTCCTGGCCGTAGGTAAACATTGTAACCCTAAAGGAATGCATATGTAGTAAAAAAGGAGACAAACGGAATGCAATGGGGAAACATCTATCATGGTTAGACATGCGACCTGCAACTGACCTGGGGTCCAACAGGATAAGAGAAAGACCATATGCCCATCAGGGTCAGCAAATGTAACATCCCAATCTGTTGCCAATGGAAACCAAAATGTATATAAGTTTGGAACAAAGTTGGCCACGGGTCCACTTCCAGATTGGCAAATGGAAGTGAGGGTGGCTAGCCTCAAAATTAAACTCTGGTTTTGTTCTCAATAGACTCAGGTCTCTTGTGGAATACAGCCCAATTTATGCCAGGAGAATTTCTGCTGTAACACTCTGGTGCTGAGGTGTGGTGAGATAGTTACCCCAGAACTTCCCAATATTTTCACGGAAGTGAGAACAACTGATTAAAACATATATGACATCCTAGCTAAAGATTATAGTTAGAAATAACAATAGCATCAAGCACAGTTTAGACACTGACGAACTGTGGTAAGTATTAAATTTGTACCTTTATCCATAGGAACAAAATCTCCAATTATATTACAGAAGTGATCCTAAATTAGGAGCTTTCATGGAAAATATTTCCCTCTGGTAGAGTTCTTTTTATCCTGTGGTGAGGAAATGTAAGAGGGATATTGTATAGATCAAAGATAATTGAAAACAAAGTAAAAGCCAGGCTGGAGGAAAAAAGATGATCATGTATCTTTGAGAAACTAGAAGAGAGAGCAGAAGAGAAAGAATGAGGGAGTAAGCAAGGGACTGTCTGAACTTGGATTCTTGGTTTGTGGGATGGGATTAGTTTTCTGTGGGTGGAGTTCTCATCTGTTTATAAAAGAGAAAGAAAAAATGAGAAAAAAGAACAGAGAAAGACAAATAAAAGTAAGAAAAAGGAAGCCCACCCACCTGCTTCTGAGTGTCTTTGTTCCTGAGCACAATGCTGGTTCACCCAGCTTACCACCTGCTGGCTCATACTGTTCCTTTTGCTTCTGACAACTTCACACCAAGAGTCTCACCTGTCCATCCTGTGCACCCTACTGTGTGGCTAAAGTTCCACCAGTCTGTGTGTCTTCCTGCACAGTTCACCTGCATCCCAGCAGCCACTATGGGGGGTGCTGGCTTCTGGGCCATCCTGCACTGCTTTTCACCTGGATCTGCTCTGTATTTATTTAAAATAAGAAAGCCTTTAGATGCCAAACAATAGGGAAATGGTATATAATAGGCAATATACTTCTGCAAGTATCATATTAGAATACTATTTCTTGATATGAAAATAGAGTATTATTTTAATTTATATACATTCCTCCATGTCATAGTCTCTTTTTATCACTGAGACACAACACTTGACATCCATAGTTTGAAAGAAGAAAGGCTTACTTTAGCTTAGGTCTCAGGCCATGGTCACAGGCTCTATGGAAGAAATAGCACTGTATAGGGCCATAGCGAGGAGAATCTGCTCATGTCATGGTGGCCAGGAAGCAGAGAGGGAGGACAGAAGCTGGGAGGGAGGTGCAACCCTCCAGGTTATAACTCCAGTGACTGCCTGGAAACAGCCCCACCTCCAAAGAGCAGGTCAGCAAAAGAAATCCCGTAACTCAATCACCATACAAAACAGTCCAATCCTAAGTACATGAGGCTCTTGGGGAACCTGGATCCAAAGCATAACACTCCAATCATTTTACACCTATGTTTTAGTATTGCCTACCAGAAACTCTGTGTAAAAGACAATACTATAGACAGTGTACTGTACTTATGCTTAATATATAAGGAATATGTAAATTTTCAATGTTCCCTTCACTCTTTTGATATTTTCTACCATCTGCAATAATGAGGAATATATTCTAAATCACTTCTAAAATTTCTATAAATCACAAATTAATACTTCATATAATTATTCCAAGGTGACCTTAAACTATCTCAACTAGGTTATATGTGATAAACTGTTTATAAAATAAGTTATTAAATATCAAAATCTACATGTGAGAGAGTTGTTTTGAACTTTTCCTTGGGCTTGGCTATTGCACTGAAGTGAAGCTAGAATTGTTTAAAAGCATTGACTTAAAACATTGTGGTTTAAGAGTAAACATAAAAATCAGTCTTAAAAGATATATTTTAGCTTGCCACTACATGAAATGGATAGAACTACACAAATCTGAAAAATATAAAGGTACAGATTTGTCTTCAAAAAGCACATGACACCCATAATATAGTGATCTGCACTACAAATGAGAATCTATACATTTTAACACAAGCTCGATGGAGAAAGATACAAAGAATGGATTCAGGTCATCAGAAGGTCTTAGTCTATCTTATTGACAGCCAAGGAAATTCCTGGAACAGACTGAGGCAGCTTTGGGAAGGGAAACAAGACAAAGAAAAATTTAACGTGACACATACTGCTATCACTCAGCAAAATGTAGTCAGATGCAGTCTCATAGAGAATAATGGAAGGGTGCAGGTTCAAAAGAGATATTTAATCAAAATAAATGACACTCTAAAGTTAATAGGAAGGACTTTTAAGAGACGTCTTGTCAAAGTTCAAATGATTTTGGTCTCATTTTAAATGTGGTGCACTTTGAGGTTTGTCCAGCATGCCACAGAAAAGGAGCCTATGAAGAAAGGAGACCTAGCCTTCCACCATTTATCACAGCAGCTGTAACTGTGAGGTAGAGTTCTCCAATGATGGCTTAGGAAAGGAATTTGAATGGTTTAGAAAATAACCTGTGTGTTATTCTCAGCCAATGAAATGTGGGTGGGAGAAAAGCTCTTGAAAGCAGAAAATTTAAGACACTATGTCCAACAGAACATAGATGTCTGTGAAAATTTTTACACAGGGGAATGGCATGTTCAGATTTTCATTGTAGAATAAAAAAAAAAAAAAGATTGTAGTAGTTACTATGGGTGACAGAGAACAAGGTCAGAACTACCAGGCATTAACTGCCTAAACTGGATTAAAACTGTAATTAGGAAAGAGTGGACAGATTTGGATGTCTTGTGAAGTAAAGAAAAGACATGGTGATTGACTGAATTTGGAAGCAGTGAGACAGAAAAAGAACTGAACTTGGTTCTGGTAAAGGACAGGCTTAGCTGCAAGAGGAATAGAATAATTTCCTTATGAAAGATATGGAGATATCCAATGGACAGGTAAACATAAAGTCTGAATTCAGCGGAGGGATATGGCCTTGGAGCAATTTTTATCATTAGTAAGGAGGGAATCATTTGCAAGCAAAAAGGAAGCACCCATAATGAAGCAGTCACAGAGATAGGAGAAAAACTTCAAGATGGCAGTGCCATTGAGATTAAAGAATTAGCATGCTAAGAGAGATGAAGTGATGCTGCTGTGCAGAGGCTAGTGAAGGGTATATGGAAATTCCCTTGGGTTCAGCACGAAAGTGGTCAATAGGGACTGTTCAAGAGTTCTGTTCAGTGAGAATGTGGGCAAATTGAAGGAGAGAAGTCTTCGGTAAACTATGCTTTGGAGAATCCTTATAACAAATTGAAAACAGGTTGGTAGCTCATAAGAATACCAAGGCTGAGGGGTAGACTTTGAAAACTTGAGTATATCAGTAGACAGATAGAAGTTTGATATGTTGGAGATAGTCATGATTCAATCTATAAGTACAAAAAGAAAAATTTTAAAACACAATTATAGAGATGAGTTCTATTAATTCATTTAAAATGTAATTATGGCAACAACTTGTGAATTTAGTTGAGGTTATTAGTGAGATTTACTGCATTTCATAGAAAAATACCTGAATATATGATATCTTTGTAAAGCACTCTATCTTTGGAGAGAAGTCTCTCCCCTGCTCTTCTTTGAGACCATGAGAGAAATCTTCAAGACCACGAAGGAGAGTACGGTCAGCAGTCTTTTTTTCTGAGGAAAATAACAGAATACCACAGAAAAAATTTCATCTATAGAGTGTAAAAGAATAGCAACATCCAGACTCAGGATCTAACAATTCAGAGTCAAGTTATACATATAGATTCTAGGCTACAGATGAGTAACACTAACCTACAGAAAATATCATCTCAGAATTTTACTGAGGGAACTTTGTTTTCAAATCAAGAAAGAATAAAAATGTGAAGGGACTATCTCAATCCTCTTGTTTTCTCACTGGTGGATAAGTGCTCTATTTATCCATCATTACGATAACAAAATATCTCAAAGTTCATGGCTTGAAATGTAAGCACTCAATTATTTGGATCAAAAATAGACAATGTAGGCAGGGCTCTGTGTTCATCTCTGCTCCTTGTAGAATCAGCAGGGGTCAGCTCAAACAGGGGACAAGGGTAAAATCAAAGACGTGAATGTGGTATTGGCAGTTCCATGGAAGCTCACTTGGGACTGTGACCTGCAGTCTTGGATCCTGTTGTAGTCAGGGTTTACAAGGGGAAAGTTTTAATAATGAACAAATAATTTATAGCATTATTTTATTTTATAATATTCATCCCAAGAATGAAATGCAAAAGAGTGTGTCCACGCAGTAGAGACACAAAGCATCCACCTGAGGGCCTGGATCCCACAGCAATGTCCTGCACAAGTCCAGCTGAAGACCTAGAGCCCATGACAACGCCCTCCATGACAACTGGAAGTCTAGAGCCCACAACAATGTCTCATACAAGTATGTATCAAGGATCTGCATGGGGAAGACCCACAATAGTGGAAGCTAGAAAGTAAATGTCAGCAGGATTCTTGTGTCATCAGGCTAAGGAATCTGCACTGGACCGAGGAAGTGAAGCTCAAGGTAAGGACCAGAGCTCCCCAAAGAGAACTACAGCATCCTCAGCAACCTCAATGACATGATCACCTCTAAAGAGAACAGCTGAGTTCATATCAAGGAAACCAGCATGACATGCTTCTTCAGGAGAATCAACAGCACAACTCTTCCCCTCCAGTTTTCCTTTTATACTGTTGGCTGCAATCCTCAAATGGGCCTTCCACACCCAGAACCACACTGTTCAGCTGCATGTTACAAATTGACAATTAGTTAAGCTGCCACAGGTTCTTTACTCATAAGCCTTTCTACTGGAAAAGTGTGGGCTTCTTCATGCCTGAATTCCAAAAGTGAGTGCTCTGAGAGGACCTGGAAGGCTTCAGGTCTGTGGCCGGATTCTACAAACCGAATGTAACAGACAGCAGCATTCTATTGGCCCTGGCAGCTGCAGAGTGAGGCCACACTCAAGGGGAAGGAGCAGAAACTTCAGTATCCATGAAAGAAGTGGCAAAGATTCATGGCCATTTTCAGCCTACCACAGTTTTTATATTTGGGAAGTTTTGTTTCCAAATTTCTCAAACAGTAGGAGACAGGCAGTTTTGTATCTCTGTCTCACTACCTTTCATGAAGCTGTCATTTTGTTTATGCAATATGTTCAGTAATGATAGATTTATTTAAAATCATCCTAAATGCACACCTTCCACATGAGGATGAATATTTTAGAACAAATCTACCCTCTTCCCCAGGATCCTCAAGGGATCTTTTAGGAGGTACACATTTCTAAACTATTCTACCAGATGCACAGTCTAATGAATATCCCTCCACCAAACACCATCCTGATGCTTCTGTAGCCCCCATCTGTGTACATCTGCCTTATTTTCAGCTTCTTGGTCCCATCTCCCACATGACTGTTAATTTCAGTGATGCCACCCGTAGACTTGATGTCTATTCCAGCCAGCCAGCTATGTTACTGCACTAATTGTATTGGAATATTTAACCAAGCAGATCCACTTGGTGTTTTGACAGATAGATTGAACTGCATAAATAAAAGTGTTTATTCAAAGTGGCAAATTTGTTTCCAGATTTCCCTTGGAGGTGGGAGTCAGCATATGACCCACTGCTATTAATTTTTAGGAGCCACCTTCTGCATTTTTGAAATGCCTTCAGAGTTTCAAAGCAGGAAACAATAAATTCTTTGCCAACTATTTCTTTCGCAGAATCAGCAAATCCACCTTCTCTAAATAGCGGCAGGATGCAGATCCTGGTCATGTTTTTATTATCCTGCTCTAATGAACTGAGTCCAAATTTCTAAAATGTGAGTTTTGTGAGATTTGTAATCCTAGATTTGTGCCAAGGACTCTGTTTTCCCATCAGCAAAACAGGAAAGCCATATTTGCAAATTCTTCAAGTTCTCCCAAGCCAATCTGTTATAAAAATGAAAACTATTATTATGACAAGACTTACCCTGCAATTTATTTGTTGAGCCACAGTAATCTCCTTATTTATTCTGATTGAAGGCAATCACAAGTCTGTTCAGTACTCAGAGTGGGTGGAAGTAAGCCAAATCCAGTCTAAATGCTGAGGCCCAAAAACACAGACACCAGTGAGCCTGAGGGCAGATGTAGGTGTGTGCAAGGTGGGATGGGTGTGTAGTCTGTTGATTCTCCCACTATTATCCAGAACCTAAGACTTAAACCTACCCTAAAGAAAGGAGTTCAGCTTTATCTCCTGCATTGGGCAGATTTTCATTAATACTGTACTTTTAAAGAATGGTCAGGGTTATAAAAATGTGTAGGGGAAAGGAATATTTTCGAAATCTTCACACAAACCTAACCTATTCCTAACAACAAGTGATCCCATGAGCTGTTAATGAAGGTTTGGGGTCTCTATAATTCTAGCACAGATTAATACTTTTTTTTTTCCAATAGCATTAAAAGTAAACTTAAACCAGTCAAAAATTCATATATATTTCCTTAATCTTTTATTTGCTTAATTCAAAGTCTACTAATTTCAGGAGTTCATACTCTAATCTATTTTGGGATATTTTTAAATAACCTTCTGAGGACATAGGAACACATCTGAACACACACACAAATGAACAGCAACTTTTGTAAAGCTAGTTAATTAAAACATTTAAAATAATTATTACTTGGCATGAAGGAAACGTTCCTATTAGTTGAGTTTGGGGCACGTAAGGAGCAAACACGCCCCTTTCTCTCTATCTGCACACCTGCCATGAGTTCCCTTTTTATAATTTCAACAAGTATTAACATTTCCTTTGAAGAAGACCATTTATACAATATGAAAATCTGTGCCTGGAGTACAGACTATTCTCAGAAATTAGTGGAATGCCGTTATCATCAGACAGGCAAAGCAGTGAGGCAGGAGAGATAGGAAAAGGCCTCGAGTATTTTGCTCATCAAAAAATGGAGCCATCTTGCTTGAGAAAATATTTTTCTGTTTTAAAGAGAATAAAACAATAACAAAATAACAATAGCAAAGATAAAAACATAACAACACAACAAAAATAAAAATGATACAAGATTTTAAAACAAAATGATAGGAATCTTCTGGGTATTTTTCCTGAAAAACTGAAAACAGCATACCACAGTCATATATGTGCACCCATATTTATAGCAGTGCAATTTGTCACAGATAAATCTTGTAAACAACCCAAATGCCCATCAGCAGAGGAAGGGATAAAAAAAAAATGTGATATTTTTATACAGTGGAGTACTACTCAGCTATTAAAAGAGGAAATATCTGGAAGGGTATGTCCATGTTGCTTTGTCTTCCCAAGAGTCTGTCTTCTTGAGACTTATTGTTACTCTTTTCCATCGATGCTGGTATGGCAGTTAATATACAGTTACTAGCCTGTATCTGGTACAGCTCATAAACATGGAATAGAATCATACTTCAGATTTTTCCTTCTTTCATGCATCTCCCCAAGATTTATAAATTATTATAAAGTAGTAAAGTACAAGATATCAGCTCTCATAATTACTCTTCTATTTTGTTCTTCATACAGCTTGATAATACTATTACAGAGCATAGTTACACGGCTTCATCCAGTGCAAGCAATATTGTGAAACATAGTTTAACTGTGTTCCTGAGAGGAAGGTCAGACGGAAGGAAGGAGAGCCGCCACCTGCACCAGAGCTTGTGTAAGAAGACGTGACATGGAAGAATGACAAAAGGCTTTATCATGAGATCCCTGGGGGCACATCCCTTTCAAAACCTAAATTTTCTCTTTTCAAGCTTTTCTTAAATACAGGTTAGTACCTAATTCTCTCATTTAGTCTCTCAGTTTCCAGCTCTCAGATACCTTACTTGAACTAAAAGCTCTTTTGGTCACCCTGCTCCTACTGTTTTAAGGATTATACCACTTAACCTTAGGCTGTCACTTTTCTAGTGCCAGTGATCGGAAGCACCTTTTGATAGGACTGCATCCAAGATGAAGGTCACTGTCCCAGCTCTACTCCTTATATTCTTCATGAAGTAGGAGCAACACAAAATCTCAGTGCATCTCTCCTACATTTCCAATACCCTTTGGATCGTTATTATTCAAACCCTCCCTTACTCTTGCCGTACTCAGAAGAACCTGAACACAGTTCTTGACGCTTTTCTTTCTCCATCCAAATGACTCAGCTTCTGCAGAACCTGAATATTTTCCTAACAATCTCATCGTTCTGGAGAACAAACACTGCCACTTAAATCCTCAGGAAACGGGCTCACTGTCTATTCCATATTAACCATCATCTGGAGGCAGTAAACACTTCATAAAGAACAGGATTTAAAAGATTGTGATGAGTTTATAGTGCTAATTAAGGAAAGCACTAATTAAGGAAACCCCAGAGTGAGATAGATGGGAAGTAGCTTCAAAATGAAAAAATAAAACAGATTTGTTAGGAATCTAGACAATTAAGGAAGGGTTTTCAAGTTTAAGACAAAAGAAACATCAAGTAATTTGATACAATAGTCTAAACTTGCACTAAGATTTTTATCTGTCAGGATTCCTGTTTTTATAGCTATGTTAGAGACAAAGAAACTGTTTATTTTCATTCCATCTCCTTCCTATCAACTTCTGTACATATCGAACAAGTTTATTCTTAAAATTCAACTTGAAGTAAAATCTAAAATAATTTTATTATTTCAGTCTTTTGCTATACTCTATTAAATCCATTCTCCTGCAAGATAGTGGCTTTGTTGTACATAAATACAAAGGCTCCCAACTTTTGGTCATTCATAATCTCTATCCATTTTAATGCGACAGTTCGGTTCATTTTAAAACTGTAACTTGACTTTTATTAAACAGCAATAACAACAGTAAAATCTTTTCCACGGCCCCTTTCCCGCTCTGCAGATGCCTCCACCACCCCAGTACTCTCTCACAAAGACTATGTGTGCCGTTGCCCAAAGTAGAGGGAAAGTGAGAGGGACAAGGTGTCCGCTCACACCATCTTCCCCTTGGCTGCTGAGGCAGGCACTTGGGATAGGTCTTAGACAAGGGCTCGACAGCTTTGCAACACCTGTACTTGCCTCTAACGAGATGTCTCCTCGTGACATGCACGTGGATGCTAGCTCATTCTTGAGAAGTGTTGTGTTCATGGGCTCATAGGTGGGCAACCCCACACTGATACCTACCTTTCACCTTCTCATCCCTCAGCCACCACTGGTCCCACACTGATGACAAAATCTGCTGTGGTCTACAGCCAAATGACACCAGGAACACAGGTAAGAAATAGAACATGCTGGGAACTCTTCAGAGAATCATTTAGACCCAATTCCAAGATTATATATTACTCTGAAAATGTGCCAGAGTAATGATTTTTCAGTATAAAATCTTTAGAAGCCTGAAAACACATGTGTATGCCAATATATTTTTGGGTGTCTAGTAGCTGCTATGACAAAGAAACCAGCTGATTCTCCCTACTCAGAATACAGAATTGAATTGCCATTTAGTGTCAGTATTTTCTTTTACAGATAAATGAAAGAAAACAATAACTATTCAGTGTTTATGCACAGAAAATCACATAGCCTATTATAGAATGAAGAGTTTGAGAAGGTATAGGTGAACTTCTTTACCCAAGAAGTCTGGGAAAAGTTGTGATTTAGTGAAGAGGAAAATCTCTGGTAAAGTTATTAAATTGCTGATTAGCCTGGCTAAGACCTCAGGAAATATGATATGGGCCCTTCTCAATGTTCAGGACAGTGAAGGAGACACACACAGGCAATACATAAGGTTTCCCTAGGAAGTCTCAGTAGCCGCCAGTAGAGACCATACTCACAAGTGAGATGAAACAGACTTGCATGTGTAAACATCATATTGTCTCCCTAGTGTAAGAACTCAAAAGAGTAAATAAGATGCAAAAAGTACAATAGATATTGTGAAAGGGAAAGAAACTGTTCTAAAGGAAAAAACAACTGAGATGGAGGAAAGGAGAAAAGAAGGAAGAAATATATATATAATATATATATATATTCCTTATATATACCCATACACAAGATAGCTAAGATAATTGTGCTGCTAATTTTTATTAGTTCATTGAAAGGAACACGGGGCTGGGGATTTAGCTCAGAGGCAAAAGCGCCTGCCTGGCAAGCGCAAGGTCGTGAGTTCAGTTCCCGGTACCAGAGAAAAACCAAAAAAAAAAAAAACAAAAAAAGAAAGGAACAGTTAGTTCTTATATTGTTTGATCAGTCTTACATGCCTATATCTGTAATCTGAACAGCCACTTTGAAGATAGTATTATTTAGTATAATAACCATTGTTAATTTCCTATCATCTTGATTTGAAATCCTGTATCTTTTCACTGTTTTTTATCATTGTCTTTAAAATAAGAAAACTTTTTTAAAAAAAATCTAGAAGACAGGAATACGATAACCCACAAAATTTCTGTGGTCATCCTTTGTGATAAATGTCCAACGGCAGTTGTTCATTAAAGAAAAGAACTTTTGCCTAAAGCCTAGAAATAAACATGAACATCAAAAGTTTAACATGCCCACTCCCTGCTGATTAGCACACTCTTAGTAAAACACACAACCAGAGAAGCTTTTGCAATTGCCATTTCTCTGAGGTGGAAATAGAACCACAGTCCTTTTCTTCTTATAATAACACATAGTTGCTAATGGAACCAAGAACAGCTAAACTATTATGTGGTATCTATCAGATTATGTTACTTAACATTAAGAAAAATATATATAATCAAAATATAGTGCAGGCAGTGAACCTTGTTTGGTGAAAAGTCTGCCACAAAAGGGCAGTACATCTTCCATTAGTTTCTGTTTGGAAATAGTAGTTTACCATGTGCTGTCATACTCAAACAGCAGATTGGGAAAAGTAAGATCATACTGAAAAATAATAGAAAATGAAATCTAAATTGCTTTGACTATAAAATGAGTTTGCACACTTAAAATTTGAGATAATGTCAGAAAATTCTTTGTGAGTTCTATGAAATTCTTCTAATAAGATCTTGTAACCCTGAATATTATGCATTTTTCTTATACTGTGAGAATTTTAAGTGGAGAGAGAAGCTGTCTTCTTGAATCTAGTTGAAGAAGGTGGTATCATCATGGCAACTTAATATCTTATTATTATCAGTGTGGTAAGCACAAATACTGAGGAAATGTTCAACCTGCTTCAAAGCAAATCTCCCTCCTGCCTCCTAACATCAACTTAAAGAAAAACAATGGCCTTTGAATAAATTGCTTAAGACAGTCTATCTATTTCTGAAATTAACAGAAAGGGTCTATTTCAGGATTCATTTAAATCATCTCTTTTTACTTCCACAGAAAATACAAATCCTTGTATTAGAGGTTTTTAAACATACATGAGATTCATGGAAAGGACCGTTAGATTTTACTATGCAAAGCTCTGCTACCAAATCCTTACAAAGCTCTATGCAAATGCTGTGCTTATAGATCTTCATCTGGGATATAATATTTTCACTTAAAATGATTTAGCTAGTGGTTCTCTGAGTTCACTATTCCTCTTTATTCTCATTCAAATTATTGTGTTAACATTATTTATTAGAATAGTTTTCAGCTATTACTATTAAAGAGGTTTGAGCAGCACAGACTACATCTCCCCTTTAGAGCAGACTTGCACGAGCCAAGAAAGAACGATAGGTGGCTACACCACAAAGCAAGTTAGACATTAAGTTCCCTGCTCAAGGTCAGTCAGCAAAAGATTCCCCGTCCACTCTCCATCCAACAGGTTAAATTCTTGCAAATCAAAGACCCAAATGAAAACTGATACTATGTAGACAAGGCTTTCAAGAAGGCTAAAATTTTGACACAGAGAAACTATCTTAAACTGAAGAGTTCCTGACAAAGGCAATGTAACAACTACATACACTGTGTTGTCTATTAAATGTAGCTATTGAATGGCCCGCTCAAATATGTACTTTAGTTATTGGCACATATGATGCAAGACTGAAACTCTGAGAATTACACTCATATTTCTGGT
This sequence comes from Chinchilla lanigera, assembly GCF_000276665.1. Taxonomy (NCBI): domain Eukaryota; kingdom Metazoa; phylum Chordata; class Mammalia; order Rodentia; family Chinchillidae; genus Chinchilla; species Chinchilla lanigera. Next base: position 37,627,996 of record NW_004955408.1, read on the forward strand.
AAGGACAAGTAAGAAATTAAGAAAAAAGGCAGTGCAACCTAAGTTTTCTGCATTTGTGGATTCATTTTTCTTATTCTGGAATGTCTGGTATATTTCTAATATTGAGTAAAGATACTTCTCAAAGGACAGCATACAGTACAACTATTTTCTTCAAATGAGCATAAATATATACCTTAATCACAAAATAATTGCAAATTACATAAATAACTTACAAATATGTTTGGTGTGTCTTTAAAATTCAATACCAGAATGTATGTCAATACATAAAAAGGTTAAATAAATGGTACACTGACATTTGGAGTGTTTTGCAACACATAAAATATTTGGTAAATCTAACGTCATAAACATGAGTGTTTCCAAGGCATATTTTCACATTTTAAGTTTGAGAATCTTGCTGGACACAATGGTTCATGCCTATAATCCCAGAAATTTAGGAGACTGAGGCAGGAGGATGCCAAGTCCAACTCAGCACAGGCAACTTATCAAGATCCTGTCTCAAAAAATAGAGGTCTGGGAATGTAGCTCAGTACAAGGCCCTGGGTTCAATTCTCAATACCGAAAAAAAAAATCTGCAGAACCTTATAATGCCACAGTCTAATTGATATGTATGAGCATAGGCAAGCATGATAAATAAAAATTTAAGGAAACATACAATAAGAGGGTTTCTTCTACAAAGGGACAAGGGATTGATAATCACAGGAGAAGCTTCTGGTTTTACTTGATACATCTGTAATCTCAATATTTATACAATGAATACTTGTTCATGTTTTATTTCACTCCTGAAGAAGAAAGAAATGCAATATTAATGAAAAATTGTGAAAATCATTTTGATGAATGTTTTAATGTTTTCTCTCAAATGTACTTTATTTTTCTTCTTTTCTCTGGTTGAGTAGGAACTTGCAAATAGACAGAAAAGCTACCTGCAGTTGATGGATTTAATACTCATTTTGTATTTCAGAGAAGAGGAAAGGATCAGAAAAGAACTGAGATAAATACAACCCACAACTACAGAGACATATAACATTTTCACTGAATGAAAAAGTCTTTAACATAAACCTACTTAGGGCCCCCAAAACTGGCACAAAACCAAAAAAAGATAAGCAACTTGAAAGCATATTTTCCATAAAAACTAGGCAAATCATAGATTGTCTTTACTATTGCTTTAGGTTCCAGAAAAAGTTGTGATTTTCCTTTAGTTAATTTCTGCCTTTCTCACAACTATTCAAAAGCAACTTATTTTTATAGATGACAATAGTTTCCAATCTAACATATCTTACCCTGACATTTACAAATACACAGCTGTGGGAACAGATAAATCTAGCACAGGATTTATTTTCTAAGAGTATGAAAAAATGTGATGTTTCTGCTTAATAAAGCTCATGCAGCACTAAAACAGTTAAATAGAATGAAACTTTCCCTGACAGGAATAGAAAGTGAGAGCATAATCTGAACTGTCCATTAAATTATCTAACATATGTTATGTCAGTATCTCCTGCAACATGATCTCTAGTAGCTTGGAATTGGGTAATATCAAGTTGCATTTTCTCCCATTCATATATTTAGAAAAAGACGAAAAGATTTCAAACATATTCATAATATTTGAAGTGTCTGTTAATAATTCAGATAAAGAATAATAAGGTGACTGAGCTTGAGTAGTCCAAGAAAGACCTGATTATCACACTGCATTTTAAAACGTAACTACTGTATTAGATAATTCCAGGGATTAACCACCCCTTAAACGCTTTACACATTGCCTGAGAGTTTCATTAGATGGGCAGCTACCTCCACTCTGCTTTTCATTTTTTCTACACCCTAGTTCTGTCTTTTCCAATTCTACTGTCTTCACTGTACTTACAGCTACCTTGATGTCACTTGAGAGAATAATAAATATAAAAGGTGAGCCATGTCCATCAGAGGCAGAAAGAGTGCCATTGTTCACCAAAACAAAAATGATAGGGTTTTGTTTTGTTTTGTTTGTTTTTCTGATGGGTGTAACACAAATGTTGTCCCTCTAAAGGCTCATCTTACCAGGGCAAGCACTAATAGCAGGACCCACTATGAGAGCACTTTACTTTTAGGTCAACTCTTTCAGCAGGGTTGTGGAGGTGGTAAGCAACTTTGCCCTCAGGGGACATGTGGCAATGTCTGGAGACGTATTTGACTGCTATGACTCAGGAATAGGTGTTGGCCCCTATTCCCTAGATAAAATCTGAGGAAACGGCTAAACATCCCACAATCCACAGGAGAATCTCCCACAACAAGGAATTATTTGGATCAAAATAATAGTGCGGAGGTTGAAAATACTTTTTCTAGATTAGCAGTTCACCAGTTCACTGCTCATGATCCCCAACTGCATTTCCTGCATGTCTTTCTTTTGAGAAGATATTTCCTTCCTGAAATAGAACCTCTCTTTCAAAACACTAGTTGCCTATGTTTAATTTATGCTGATGGTTCCAACTCCCATAACTTTTTTATACATTCCCACATGTTTTTCTTATCTCCATTTTAATATAGTGAAAAGGCAAGAAATCAGATTTCCACCTCTACCCACATGGGAAGGTATAGACTGCTCAAGCTGCCACAACAGAGTGACAAGGATTGTGTTATTTAAACAACAAAAAACTATCTTCTCACATTTGTCACAGACCAGAAGTCCAAGATTAAGGTGCTGGCCAAACGAATAAGGAAAGGTCTTCATCTGTTTTCATGAAGAAATCAGCTCTATTTGGCTCTTGCCCTTGTGGCCTCATTTAACTGTAATTATCTATAGGAATGCCCTCTTCCCAAGTACAGTCACCCAGAGGGTTCTTTCTTCAATGTATATATTTAGAGGGAAACTCAGTTCAGCTCATAATATCAACTCTTGTGGTCTATAGCCACTCAACCTATTTCTTACCAGAATTTCCTTGAACAACAACAATAAAACAAAAAACAACAACAAAAAAAATAGAAAAATTATGACACTTGTGGCTGAACCTAAGTAAGCTTTTGCTTCTGTAAATGCTAGTGAAAGCCTCTGTGCATGCAGCTAGGCACTCAGACAAAATTCATGATCCAACCATGTGGCATCAAACCACCTCCTCTCTCCAAAGTATGCCTACACAACACCAGCAATCTCGAATCCCACAGGAGGGCACTTGTCTGCTTCAATCAGCATTTTTTGGGTAAAAAATGCATCAATTACCTACAGATTTCTCCTGAAGTCTTTTTGAATTCCTGAATTTATTTGGATGCTCTCACTGGCCTGTTACTGCTGCCACTTCATGGCTGTCACATGCACTGCCCACTGTAACCCAAATGACTTTAGCACTCAAGGCCAGCTTGTGGCACATCTAGGATGGCTCTCAGCTCAGCTTCAGCACTCAGACTGTGCCTGGACTTCAGGATGGTCACCTTGGCCAATGTCAGGGCCTGGTCAGTCGAGAGTGTAAGATTCCGACCCTCTATCGGTGAGTAGTGACTACAGAAACAGACAAGATAAGATACATAAGTGTATAACGACTTACACAGTAGGCTTACAATGGCTGCACGCAGTCAGATGTGGAATAGTGCAAAAGGGCTGTCTGCACCCTGGAGATTTGAAGGATCTGGTCAAAAATCAAAAGCCTGGAGCTCATTGGAAAGTCCCATGCAAGTCCATATCAGGAGGCTGAAGGGTGTGGGCTGCTAAGCTGAAGAGTTTGTCCTGGAAGTCAGGAAACAATGTCCAAGGCGAGGCTAAGACTGGAGCTCTTCTAAGGAAACAGAAGCAAACCTTCCATCTTGAGTCGTTTTTATTCCATCCAGGCTACAAACCCATTGGTTGATGCCACCCACACCTGGGTCAGGGCTTCCATCTTTAGCCACCCCCAAAGCTATGCTAATACAATCACTTGGACATTTCAACTTGAGCTAACAGTTAACTATCATAGACCCCAGACTGGGATAATTTGGAGGCACAATCCAGGTGTTAAACTGTGTGTGGGCTAAGATGAGGCTTTGGCATTACTGCAATGGAGTCCAAATTTTTCTTCCACAGTGATGCAGCTTCATTCCTATCCCCCAACAATCCCTAACCTGCATGCTAATATTTACTTCAGGACCTGAGAAAAGAAGTTTGGCCTCTCATGATGGCTGTCCTACATTTAGTGATAGAATAATCCTTTTTAATATTGCAGACCCTTCGTCCCACACTGCATTTGCCCAAATATTTCTTAATTTGACTGCTCTTATTTCAGGGCCTTTGTCTCCAGAAATGACTCACAGAATTGTTAGGTTACCTCAGCCTGAATCCCATGAGGCCATGTCTTTTATACAACAGTGATACTCAGTGTACATGAACATGGGTAGTTCTCATGACAGTGAGGACAAAATTGGGATTTAGATCTTCATTGTCAAATAAAATGGGTTCAGCCCCAAGGAGTCCCTTCTTTTCCTTCCATATACTAAGAATTTTAATGGAAGGCTATATTTATTCCACTTCCTATCACAGATTCAGTGTCCCAATTATTTGCTTGTTGGATACAAATGTGGAACAGCGTCATTTTGCTAACAGTTTTCTTTTCTCTCCCACACTTTTTACTTTGACAGAGCTCAGATTGATGGACTACTCAGCTAATTTATAGAGCCTGGTGTGTGAGATAGGCCTTAGTTTGATTATCAGTGCTGTCTCAGGTGGAGAACTAAAATCACTGTGTATTCAATTAATTATTGAATCTTGACACACCGGGTCCCAGGGTCACTCCACAAAGTGGCTGCTTTTGAGTAAGAAAACACACTTAGAAAGGAGTTTAAAGAAACTTGGCACTGCTGAGCCATTTATGATAGATCACCTGAAAGGGCTTGTGTTCAACATCAGAGCTGGGCTGGTCTGACAATAGGTGAGAGGATAAATCAATGTGTTTGGCAGTGCTATAAACAAATCAATATAAAAAAGGAAGAAAAATTGGGCTTTCAAGAAAGTTTCAGAAGTACTGTTTAGACTTAAACAAAATAGCCTCCCTGTTGTGAGGTCCCCAGTTTTAGGGATAAAATAATCATTTTAAATAGTGAAGGATCTCCTCCTAAACCTACACTCACCACATTTCTTCATTTGAGTTAATGCTCAAATACTTTATTATTCCAACCTTTACTACCAGGAAATGTAAAAGACAATTGATGCATAATAAGGGTAAAAGGAGGAAAAGTTTTTGTTCCCCTTGGCCTTTATTATCAGAAGTAACAAATTCTTATAAGTTCCAAATAAACAAAACAGAATAAAATCTCGAATTCCTCTGTCTTCAGTTTTTACATAAACCAACATACAACTGATGTAAAGTCTAAGGACGCGCTCCGTAAATGTTGAATAAAGGAAGAAATAATCTACTGAGTCCTCGACCCAACAGAAAAATATTCCACAAGGACATGAAATTACCATCCAGCATACTCTTAGTTAGCTTTGTGGGCAAAGCCACAGCCCAGGGAAGGTGTATCGCAAGCACGAGTTCTGCTGACTCTCTGGCTGCCCTTGCTCTGCTGTGCTCCAGGTGAGACAGCGAGAGGCCGGGTGAGCTGAGCACCTGCTGACAGCTGCTCCTGGGTCTCCCCTCTCTTTCTCTCAGCAGCCTAGTCAGGGCCTTGGTGGCTCTGAAGGCCTTGACCAGGAGCCTGTCACTATCAAACTCCTTCTGATAGTGCAGGCTCGGTGCTCAAGACCAGCTGTTGATCTCCTTGACTTCTGTCCTCCTCCTGCATCAAAGAAGAGTGATTGTGCTTGAGACATTCTTCTGGAAGTCAGGCATCTCTCTCAGGAAATCTGCAAACCACATCTACTTAGATTATATCTTCAGGAAGGGGCTGGAGATTTAGTTCAGCAGCATAGTGATTGCCTGGCAAATGCAAGGTCGTGAGTTCAATTCCAGATACCAGAAACCAGCCCCTCTCCCCGCAGAAAAAGATTCTATCTTCAAAAATATATGGTGTTACCATCCTCCCACTCTTCTCAAGAGAAGCAGTAATCCTTTGCTTTAATTATGAGGAAGAAAAATAAAGATATCACCTTAGCCTTATTCATACAAGTTTATCCTATGGCACAGTGAAATCTCTTTTCCATGTCCACAGGGCCTTTCCTCCTTTGATGACAGTGACCAGTAGAATCTCTGGGTAACAGAGGTACTAGATTCTATTCATCTCTCTCCTTTTTTCCTTGGAGCAAAATAACCAAATAGATTGGATTTTTATCCATAAATGTGTTGCCTCCCCAATGCTTCAGGTTTTTAAAAACTTATTTCCCCGACTAAGGAATCTGACCATTTACTTTTTGTAAAATGCCTACGTTGTCCCTTGTTTCTGTCATTTCTTCCTTTGTGTTTTGTCAGAATTTGTACTCTCATCTCTCCTATGTCATCAAGTGGGATTTATTAGACAAAGCAGCTGAAACAATTCTAATGCATTCGAGTATGCCCTTGAAACCTTACACTAGAATATTTACCTTCACTACCACTTGTGCTCAGTTCTAGAGGAAGCAAATTAACACGGAATTCTGTGAAGAAACTTGAAGGGGAAAAAGTTTCACTTTTGATGTTGACTCACATAAGTTAGATAATATTCTATGTGCCAAACTCCCCCAAACCATTTATTTATTTACTTTTATTTTGTCTAACAAACCTTTTAAAGTTTCTTGACATTTGATTTTGGATCTAAAGCCTGTGGTTTCATGACCTGCAACCTCAAATTATTCCCACACTTTTTGAAATGCCAATGTTCATAGATGTAAGATGCAATAGAGTTTTATAGCACAAGTACTATTTCTCTTAGCTGGCTTCTTCTAAATTTTGTGTATACCCCATTTAAGAAGTATGTTTGCATGACTTTTGATGTTAAACTTATAAATATATGGAGGAAATCACATTTATTTAAGGAAGCAAGAAAAGATTGAAATAATGGCAAACTGCCTGGCACAAAGATTCTGGCTAGAAACAAGGTAATCCACACTTTGGATCTAGTTCACCTTCCAAGTTATAACAAACGGTCCCAGTTTTCCTAGGACTGTCCTAATTTTAAGGACTGAAAATTGCTCACTTTGGGAACTCCTTAGTTTAAGGGGAATCTCAATCCTGGGCTGTCAGAAGCCTTATATTCAGAAGAGCTTAGAAACACCACAAATTTATAGCATATGTTCTAAATCAACTACCTTGGGAACAGTAAGAAAAAATCATCAATATGGATAAAAAAATCATTTGAGACAACCTGAGATAAAACATGCTGTACAATTTGACTATTTAGAAGTGTTGATAGTGTCCAAGGATCTCAGGCTTCAGACAGAAAATCATTGATTTTGTGTCATGTTTTTATGCATAGATGCTGTTTTAGTAAATAGCATGTGTGTATTAATATAAGGAGACAAAATCAGGAAAAAAGAATTTTAAAAAACACAAATTTAAGCAGTGTTTTGGGTCTAAAAAGCATGTGTGAATGTAAAATGGATATGATATTTGAGGCAACACAGAGACTAGATGATTTTAAAATAGTAACAGACTCTAGTTTTAAAATTCAGACCTATGTAACATGCATGCTAATTGCACAACTTTAATCCTAAATTAAATCTTAGGAATGGAACACCTTGAACACTTCTGAATAGAATTTAATTACAGCTTACTATTTTCGAGAGTGAAATCCCCCCTTTGAAGAAAGAATATAAAATGATGCCAAGCATGGAGTGGGTAACGATGGTTGTACTACCAGGGACCTAGAACCAGAAACAATGCAATATGTAAATTCAAATTATGGAGAGGAAAGTTAGGCCATATTTCCAGTAACAGCTTCCATGAAGTCTATCAGAAGTTCCTCATCATGTATTTTGGTCTCATGGAGAGATCAGCCGATGGAGGCCTTCTCTAGCTCCTTGAGGCCACTGTGCCCTCAAATGCAATTTAGCCAACCACTTAGCCAAGCACATAGACACAGCCCAAGTGGAGGAAAGTAGCTTATGCTGTCACTGTGTAGGGAATGACTGTTGATATCAACCAGTAACTGTCCTAGTTGGTAAGGCATTTTGGACCATCTGTAACGTTTGGGGCCTTGCTTTCTGAAATTAAGAGTAAATTCTCACTTAAATGTGAGCGTGCTACACCAAAACAGCTAAACTTTCCTGTCCACTCTGCAATTGCGGGGGTGGAGTCAAATGATAACACTTGTTACTCAAAACCAGCATAACTGTCAGAAGCTTCTCTTTACTCCCAAGCCAAAATTCAATCTCATTTTAATGCAATAACGTGCTTTTTCAGAATCTTATTCATTAGTTTATTTCTTTATCATTATGTCTTATTTCTCCTTTTATAGCCAAAGAACAGACATTATCACCATCAATTTAGCAACATCCTAAAGAAATTATTAGATCTAATAAGAGACTAGAGTAAGTTCAAACACTTCTACATAAAAGACTTAACAAGGGTTATGAAGACACTTAGCTTTGGGCATGTACTTAGCACATTAGGGGGAATCTGGTGGGAACTAACCTTGAGAAGTAATAGTCCTACATTCCTGGCACTATGCCCAATAAAAGCCCCCAGTTCCCTACACCATAGCAGGACTGGCTAACTGGCTCTATTCATAGTCTGAAACCACAGTCCTAATCACCACAAAGAGGTAACAAGGAAGGGGAGATGAAAGTGGTAGCTAGTCACCAGAATCAAGTACATATGAACACTTGCATAGCTGAGCAAATGATCATGAGGAAGAGGGGTTGGACTGGAGGAGGTCAATGGAATTGGAGTTAGGCGCCATATATAGTCCTGGGAAACTGTGCACCAGAGAGGTTTGAGAAGCATTCCAGAGAACAGACACATGTGGGTCTAGGGAACTTAGGATACAGCCACCCTAAAGGAAAGGTGGACATTCTGCAATCATTAACTCAGCAAAAGACTTCTTTTCCTTTTAATGCATGCTTCTTGTTCCACCACCAGAGGAGATAGGATAAAGAGTTAAGAACACCCACCTTCCTGTGGCCATGGCCGTGGCTGATGCAGGAGATGAGAGCAGAGCTTTAGTGTGGACCTGGTTGTACTTTTAATTAAATGAAAGTGATGAGAGAAAACTGTGCAGTGGTTGAGAGCTGAGGAAGGATGATATACTGTATATAAATATATGTTTTTGAAGAGTGTTGAAAGATGAATAATTCAAGTGCAAGTTTAATATCACTTTAAGCTACAAGTGTTCAATAGATGGCTTAATTCTGATATTGAAATACCTACAAAAATCACTCTAGAATACAGGTGAGAACGCTGGAAAGATATTCATGAAGAATATTTCAAGTGGCTGACTTCTACTTTAATCTTAATATTTTCATTCTGTTTATTAAAGAATATTATATAGGATAGGTAGAAAATTTAACTCAGACCATCACTTATGAAATGCCTACTGACATCAAAATGTATATTGCATTAGACAAACGGTTCTATTATGAAATGTAACTTTTCCCTTTTTTCTCATAGCCAATTATCTGCATGCATTTCCTTATACATAACCATATTTTATAAAGAACAATCACTGTGGAAAACAATACACAATAGCAAATATTCATTTTATTTGTTTATCTTCAAAAAAGGCACCTCATATTTCATAGTAAAAAGAGATTTTGTTTAATAGTTATAGTATATATAAATGTATCTTTAAGTTACCTCTTACTAACAGACATTTAATATATTCTAGATTTTTACTATTACAGGAATGTTGCAGTGTATATCCTAATCATATGTCATGGCTTATTTTTGTAATATAAAAGTTGTCCTGTTTCATAATATATTTTCCAACACTGAACATCATCAAAATATTTACCTAGTTGTCAATCTAATGTGTTAAAATCTGATCTACTTGTCTTTTTGATTTTTACTTCTTTAGTTATGAGGTTTGAATTTTTGTTCTGTAAGAATTACACATATCACTGCCCACTTTTTTCAGTAGAAATTTGCATCTTACCAACATGCATGAGATATTTATAAATCAGGCAAATTTTCTGAATTTTCTCAACTTCTTTTCTACAATGTATCCTCTTTCATTTAACTTTGTGTAGATTATTTTTATCATATCAGTTGTAAATGTTGAAGTAATAAAATTACTTAAATCATCTTCACATTTTATTAGTTTCCTGTCTCATTCTGAATGGTCTTCCCTACTCCAATAAATAAATATTCTTATTTTCTTACAAAGTATTTGTAAACTTTTATCTTTACAATTAAGGCTTTACTTAATTTGGAATGTGTGTACATGAACATACATGTACATAGATAGCTTATGTACTACTTAATGCATAATACTTCTAGTTAGTATCTGTTAGTCAGTTGACTAGTGAGTCATCTGTATGGATTAATTCTTGTAACCCCCCACTTACTTAAAATCCAACCTCATCATATAACAAGAAGATCTTAAGAAGAAGACCACAGTTCCTCATGTCATAACTGCTGTTTTGATTTTATCTGAAAGAAATAACTATTGTAACTTGACAAATAGGAGAAATAAGAAATATAAAGTTATAGAAGAATAAGAAAAACTATTCCTTTCTCCCAGATAATTTAACTATAATTCTAGGAATTCTCCTTGCAAAAGCAACTGAAAAATATTAGAAAAAAAGAATTCAATAGCTGGGCTAATGAAAAAATTAGATTTCAACTGGATGCTTCTGTACAGTATTGTATTTATTAATAATGAGTCCTTTTTAAATTCATGCCATGAACTTTACTGCCTATGGTATAATGCTGTATTATACTTGTGTATTATTTAATTCAATTTACTAGCACAGGCATTTCTTGTTATCAAAATCTAGCTCAATGTTGAAAACAGGTTCAATATAAAATTTTTGAATAACAGGAGCCTTTGTTTTACTATTTTAGATGGGAAAAAATAATGCATTCCCAGCCCACACTAAAACTCCCAATGAATTTTCCCACAAATACGACGAAAACATGCTTAATCACTTACATAACTCACTCAGAATACGTGCCTTATATTTAGGACACCAATTATCTAATTCTTCTGTAGTAAAACACATGAAAGGATATTTCTGGATGACATGCATAAAAGTCCAGCATAGAAATACGTGATAGGGCCCAGGGATGTAGCTCAGTGGCACAGTACCTGTCAGGCAATTGTGAGACCCAGAATTCTATTCCCAGTACAAAACAAACAAGGTGACACATTACTAGATCCAAATATTTTTTAGCTGATAAGGGAAAATTGGGAACGTTGAGACCCCTCAAATGTTTAGTTAAATTTACTTCTAGGTTAAGGCAGAGAAAGACTAATCAACAAAGAGAATCATAAAATATGATACCTTGTGAGATGAGACTTTTAGGAAGATGAGCCAGTACAGAAAGTTTTTTCAAACTTAGAGGCCTAAACAATTTTTTTTTATTTTAAAAATAAAAGGAAGAAAACATTAACAGACAGACAACCTTTTACAAAATAGCAAAAGAACAGTACAGACAATGCAGAGTTACAAAGTGGTAGGAAATTAACAATACTTCTTGCATTACATATTGATATCTTCAAAATGGTTTCTCATGAAAACAGATAGAGACATGAAATATTGATCAATCAAGGACTCACTGACAGTTTCTTTCAGCAAAGAAACAGAAAACAGTAGTTCAACTATGTTAACTATCCTGCATATACATACATACAAAATTTCTCCTTCTTTCCCTTCTCCTTTCCCACATCCTAGTTGCCCTTTACCCTTGAGTGTTTTCTTATCACATTTCACAATGTATATCATACCTCCTAGTTTAAATTAATGCTTTCAGGTTTTACACTAGTGAAACAATGCAGTGCTTCCACGTACAGGTCTGATTTATTTCACTTATGAGTATGGTATCTAGTTGTGACCATTTACCTATAAAGGCCTCGAGTTTATCCTTTTTTATACCTGAGTAATATTCCATTATATAAAAGTACCACAATTTTCTAATCTAAACCTCAGTGGATGGACATTTGGGTTGCTCCCATAATTTAGCAACTACAAATTGTGCTGAAATGAACATAGGTGCACATATATCGCTGTGATATGATGTTTTTAGATCTTCTGGGAAAATACCCAGAAGGGGAATAGCTGGGTTGAATGGGACCTCTACACTAGTTTTCTAAGGAATCTCCAAACTGATTTCCACAGTGGTTTCACCAGTCTGCTTTCCCTGCAACAGTGGAGAAGAGTTCCTATTTCTCCACAACCTCTCCAGCATTTGTTATTGGTTGATTTCTTAATGCTAGCCATTCTTACTGGGGTGAGGTGGAATCTCAATGTTGTTTTAATTTTCATTTCTTGAATGATGATGATATTGAACATTTTCTCATGTATTTATTTGCCATTTGTATTTCATTATCTAAGAAGTGTGTATTAATCTCAGCTTTCCATGTTTGGATTGGGTCACTGAATTTGGGGGGCTGATATTTTTTAATTCTTTATATGTTCCTAGATAGAAGCCCTTTGTCTGAGAGACAATCAGCTAAAATTCTTTCCAAGTTTGTGGGTTTTCTTTTTAGTCTGCTGGTGATTTCTTTAGATGTGAAGAAACATTTCAGTAGGATGAGATCCCAGTTGTTGATTCTTTCAAGTCTTTCACGTGCAATTTGGATTTTGTTCATGAATTCTCTGCCTACCACTATGTCTTCAAAATTTTTACCTACTTCCTCTTCCAATAGATTTAGTGTTTCTGCTTTAATACTGAGATTTATGAACCATTTTCACTTGAGTTTGGTACATAGTGATAGACTTGGGTCTATTTTCAGTCTTTGGCAGGTGGCAAGCCAATTTTTCCAGCACCATTTATGAAAGAGGCTATCGTTCTTCCAGTGAGTTTGTTTGGTCCCTTTATCAAAGATTAGGTGGCTGAGTGTGTTTTGGGTTTTGGCTGTTTCTTCCAGTCTGTTCCATTGATCCTCAGGTCTGTTTTTTAGCCAGTACCAGGTTTATTTTATTACAGCAGCTTTGTAGTATAATTTCAGGTCAGGGATTGTGGTTCCACCTGACTTATCCTTATTGCCCAGGATTGCTTTTGCTATTCAGGATCTCTTCTGGTTCCAGATGAATTTGAGGCATGTTTTCTCGAGATCTGTGAGGTATGCTAACGGTCGTTTAATGGAAATTGCATTGAATCTGTACAGCAGTTTTGGGAGTATGGCAATTTCACAATGTGGGTTCTTCCTATCCATCAGCAAGGAATATTTTTCCATTTACTGAAATCTTCTTCAATCTCTTTTTCAGAGTATTGTAGCTTTCATTGAATA
>NW_004955408.1:37644501-37657830 GCF_000276665.1 Chinchilla lanigera
TTACCAAGTTCTTATATGTCGATTTCTCCCAGACTTGTTCTGAGTGGGGTGGAGTTCTGGGATTGTGTTTTAGTCCTTTGTTTTGTCATGTTTGCTACCACATGCAGAAAGCTCAGTTTCCCTCTTCAGTAGCTGCACAGCAAAGGCCACTAGTGTCCCTAGTTTTCCTGTTGGTCAGGTTTGCCTCTTAGTGACCCCTGAGAAGCACTACTTAGTCTCGGATTTTCTGGCAGTTGTTGATTTGTATCTACTTATCCCCAGTCTCAGACGCGGGCATTGGTGTCAGCTCATGGCCAACCACCTGATCCAGCGTGCCCTGGCAGTTTAGGGAATGTGCATTGCCCAGACTCAGGTTGCACTGGTGTGGCAATCCCAGTCCAGTGGACCTATGTCCCCCAGTAGTTCAGGGTACAGACAAAACCCAGACACATACTGCAGGGTCAATAGTTTGTGAACCACCTCATTCTGTGTCTCCAGTCAGTTCAGGACAGATACAGGAACCAGATGCAGGCCAGACAAGCAGCAATCACAGACTGCCCATGCCTGCTACTCCCTAGGGGGTCCGGGCAAAAGTGAAGCATGGACTGAAACCCTGGACCAGCAGGTCTTGGAGCACTCGCTCACTTGGCGCAGGGTGCGCGCAGGGAGTGGCCACACCCACTGAGTCCAGCTAGAACAGTCCCTGGGGCTTCTAAGTGAAGACCTCCGGTCTGCCTCAGGTGCAGGGGGGGCAGAGACTCAGTCTGTAATGGCAGCGGGTTCCTGGGTCTCCCACTCTGCCCCCAGTGAGTAGATGGGAAATACCTGGCTCTCTTTGAGAGCTTCAGCTGGGAACCATGGTGGGGGAAGTAAAGCATGGACTTGAACTGCTGGATCAGCAGTTCTTGGAGCACTCACTCACTGGGTGCAGGGCGTATGCAGGGAGGGGCTACACACATCCCTGTCAGCCAGAGAAGGCCCTAGGGCTTCTCAGTGAGGACCTCCTATCTGCTGAGTGTGTCTGGAGGGCAGAGACTCAGTCTGTAATGGTGGCTGAGTCCTGGGTCGTGTGCTCTGCCCCTTGGAAGTAGATGGGAAATACCTGGCTCTCTCCAAGAGTTTCAGCTGGGAACTGTGGCAGTGGAAGTAGAGCACACACTTGAACCACAGGACCAGCCGCTCTTGGAGCACTTGCTCGCTCGGCTCAGGTGTGCACAGGGAGAGGCCACACATGCTGCTGAGGCCGAAACCATTTAAACAAGACTTGTGCTGGGTACCATAGCTGCATATATCACACACTACAGACATCTGCAGTTTCCCCTCTGGGTCTCTGCACTCTGACCGCATCTCTGTGAGGAATACCACTCTTCTTGAGGAGGTCCTGGCTGGCCTCTGCCTTACAGTCTCACATGCCATGAGGCTTGGTCTCCGTGTGTCTCTAGCTTTAGGTTTCCTTGCCTCCTGTGTGCTCATGAATATGTGCCACATTATAAGTAAAACCTTAAATATTATGTGAGTACTACCTAACAGATACAAATAATGCTTAACAAAATGAATTTACAAGGTCAATAAAAAGATCACTTGCCACTGAAAGAATACAAGAGTGGTGCAGATGTGTAAGAAAATAAATACAAAAGCTATCACTGTTTTCTGTGAGTGAGGACAGTGAGAAGCATTTAATAAAGAAATTAAAGAAACATTTTACACCCAAGGCTTGGGCACCTCTAAGTCCTGAGTGCCAGCCAAATGCATTCTCTTTCTGTCATCTGAAACTGCAAGGGTGGATGGAATCATTATAACAAGCTAAAAAGAAAATAATGGTGCCAAAAAACACATCTCAAAAAATATCTGTTGTGACCGTACATTTCTTGACAACATAATATCACATTTTTTTTTTTTGGCTTTTTTTCCAGTACCGGGAATTGAACTCACAACCTTGCACTTGCCAGGCAGGCACTGTGCCACTGAGCTACATCCCCAGCCCCAACATGGTATCACATTTGCAGGTGTATGTATACATTTTTCAACCTTGTGTCAAGTATGGTATATAGAAAAAACACGGAATTGTACAGTTCAGTTCATCATCACTGATTGAGCACATTAGAGAACCAATATCTAAACTTAAAAGCAGAACTTTACCCACACAATGACTGACCAAGAAAGTCACCATCCAATCTAAAAGCAATGCTTAGTGCAGGGGGCTCCACCTCTCAGGATCACAAACCAGTATCCGTCCACACCCTGTTCGAAAACGGGCTGCACAGCAATGAGTGCTTATTAGGCTGGCAAGCTATGCTTCATGTGTATTTTCAGCCCTCCCTATCCTTGCTAATACCTGCTGAGCTCTGCCTCCTGTCCAGTCAGCTGTGTCATTAGAATCTCATAGGAACAAAAACCCTACTGTGAACTGTACATTTGAGGATGTGGGTTGAATGCTTTTCCTGGGAATCTAATGCTTGATGAGCTGAGCTGGAGTTAAGGCAGTGATGCTAGCACTAAGGAACAGATGAACATGCAGACTAACATTAAGGAAGAAGTTTGACTGCACAGAGACCATAATAAACCAGTCACTGAATCATATCAGAACGAGATCAGTGAGGGCAAGTGACAATCAAGTGCCATCTGCTCTTAGGTAGATTTCCTCTGGAGATTCAGGGGAAGGGAAACTTTTTCTCTGGCTCATCCCATTTACCAGATTTGGTGACAGATGTTGAGAAGTCCTTTTTTATATCTTCCCTTGGTCTTTGTTTTTCATAACCTGTTTGGCATAAGGAGAGAACTGAAAACTAATTAAATGACATCTCTTTTTCTTTTTGTTAGGCTGCTTGAACAACATAACTTAATGCTTTTTCTTTTGTTTTATCATTTTTTCATGTTTTTTTATTTAGGCTGGTATTGTACATTCTGAGACATAGAAGTATTATTCTATTCAAGTCTTTTACTTCTGAAGATTCTGAAGTTTCTATTTTTGGAATATGGAGCAAAATTCTAAAATTGAAACCACATAAAGTCATACTGCCTCCCTTGGGTTTTTCAATTGGTTAATTTCAAAATAAGAAAATATCTGAATGCATTTCTCTCCATGAAGACACTGACTTTACAGCTGAAAAAGTGAAAAGGGAATTTTTCCAGCCAATTAATTTAGAAGTACAATGAAACAAAAGTTGAAGGGGGCTAGTGTATTTGCAGAAGAAATGTCTGCTTCAGAACTGAGTTAAGGAGAGGAAAAGTGTTTGTTACAAAATGGATGCTGAGAATTGGCAGAAAATACACAAAGGGGCCACAAGAGAGGCAGAATCTGTGTCAAGCCTCCTCTCCTGTTTGTGGCTGTGTACATAGTCCAAGGAAAGAGAGAACTCACAGTTTTCACTATTACTGTCACTTTGTGGTCTACACAATGCTCACTGAGAAGAGTAGAAAAAGTGTGAGTGTGTGTGTGTGTGTGTGTGTGTGTGTGTGTTTGGGTGGGTGCATGTGTGTGTGTAATTGGGTGCTGAGATATTTATAGGATACCAAAGCATGTGAAACACAATGCATCTAGTAGTCTGTCAAGTTAGTAGCTCTAAAGAGCTATTAGAGAAATGTACATAGTTGGGTAGTTTGACTTCTTTGTTAAAATAAAATGCATAGGATTGAGTTTTTATTTTATATTACAAAGACGTCTCTGACTGCCACACTGCTTTAGGCTTCTCTTCCTTCACACACCCCATTCTCTGGTCATATTTCTATCACTGACTCTCACCTAGATTTAGAGGAAGGTGCAGGAGAGAATGAAGCGAGATGTTCAGGATGAGCAGGTTGGCTCATACTGGCAGGAAGGAGAACCAGAGGGGCAAGGCCTCACAGAAGAAGATGTGCTGAAGACCTACAGAGTTTTTCTTTAGTCTAAGCTAAAAACCTGTCAGCAGTTTTGCTTATCAGACTGGTAGGCTGTTCTAAAGGATGAAAGACACCTATCCCCACCCATAGAGATGAGGGCCCTTTAGATAATCAAGTCCTTATTTTAATTTTCTGTTGAGTAAGCATTATTATGAATTATTTCATTTTTTATTAGTTTATATTGGCTAGTTGTCAGAAGATACCAAGGACAATCCAATAGATATCAAGAAGGGCTCTGGAACCAGGACCATTAGACCTAATCCAGAATATCAATAAACTACATGGGCAGCCCCATCTATCCAAGGCCAATCATTTTTCTCATCTAATAAAGCTGTACCCTTAAATATAATCATAAAAGTTCATACAGAAAAGCGCATATCCTACATCATTACTAATTTTTTTAATTACTCTAAAGTTTTACCATGAATGTCTCCTATGAATGAAATTGAAACACAAAATTTTTCTTTTTAATTTTTAAGATGATTATATTTAGATTGAAAGTTCATAGAGAAAGATATAAGAGAAATTTGTAGTAGCATTTTTTCAAACTCTATTATGTATAAGTCATAATTTCTCTCAAATTTCAATTTTTAAAAATAAACATCTTGGAACAATCTCCAAAATTCTCTCAGCTATAAAATCCCATGAGTTTTAAGCTATCAAAAAGAATTTTCCAAAGACAACTTCAATTGATGTAAATTCAGGGGTTTCCATATTTATTTTCACAAAATGGTTTATTCAGTTTTGAAATTTTCTCTTTTTTGTCTTTTCTTTCAAATAGATTTTACAATATTAGATCAATGCAAAGCATTATAGCAAGAATGAATATCTACAACTACTGTAAAGTCACATATTAATCATACTTAAAAAAATAAATTTGGAAACACTTAAGATCTTTTACAAGTTTGCTGTTTGTCTTTTTCAAAACTTCTGAATTGTCTGATTTTTAACAAACTACATCAGTAATTTTCATAAACATAGGAAGGAAGACTTTTATTATGCTTAGTTTGTCTTACTTCCCCAGGTGGTAACCTTAGAAGAAATCTACTCTTTTGAAATTTTAAGTTCAAAGAGATCTGGATAATTTTCTGACAAACACTCTCTATATTTCATGTTTTAATCATGATGCAGATTTTAAACTTGGTAATTACTCAGGCAACTTATAATGACACAATCTTAGGTTTGTATAATGCAGAGATAAATAACAGTTTCTGCAGATTAGCCTATGCAGCCTCCATGAGGGAAGTATTTAGATTTGTTCTGCCAATTTCAAATGTGTGCAGGAATTGATTTGTTTCATAAACTTTCCCATTCCACTCAAGCCAGGAAGATTCCATCTTGGAGGCTTAAACATTTCTCAGGCATGACAATCCACTCACTGAAAAATATATGAAAAATGACATAATCTGTTAAAATCTATCCCATACCTTCCTTGTCCATTTAAATAATTTGAGACTCAGTCAAAGTTAAATAATCTTCATAATTTCATTTGCAATTATTGTCTTCTCAATAAATACTACACATTTGTCTGAAGTTAAAGGATTTTTAAAAACTGATATATTTTAAGAGATCCCTACTATATTAACACATAACTTCTGTCCATTTTCTCCTATCATTTGTTAGCTGTTTGTTCCCTGGAATTCCTTCCTATTAACAGCTTAAGAATTTTCGCTTAGGGGCTGGGGATTTAGCACAGCGGCAAAAGCGCCTGCCTGGCATGCGCAAGGTCGTGAGTTCAGTTCCCGGTACCGGAGAAAAACCAAAAAAAAAAAAAAAAAGAATTTTCGCTTAGAGGGAGATGTTGAGCCAGTCTATGTCTGAGTGGTTTCAGACTCTCTTCATCCAATTCTATTTGGTGGGCAAACTTCCCTTCAGCAAAAAGGTTCTAACCTTGGGAGGGATCTTAAGGCATATACTGGAACACCCACTCATTCAGGCTAGAATCCCTGCTGACTTACAGAAGTGTGAGGTAGATACAAGCACGCACATATATCAGCAACATCTTGGACCACAGTACTGGGGCAAACAAAGTGGTAAACAGTAACTATATGTTCAGTTTAGTTTATGTATATCCATCTAGTAATAGTACTCCTTAAACATGAGACCATAAGACAAATGGATAATACTTCTGCAGGGTGAGAAGATACGTTTCTCAAAATCTGACAGGACTGGTTTCAAGTATTCTGCCAATTACTGGCCTTTTTACTTTGGGTAAAACACTAAAAATCTATAAGTCTTAGGGACTCATTTTATAAATGAGTGTAACAGTTATGTACATGTCACTGGGCACAGTGCAGGATAAATGAGATAGTGTAGATATAATGCACAATATTTAGCTAAGTCTATGGATTTCATGAAGTCAGTGATCATGTCTGTGGTGGTGAACAGGATCTTGAACCTAACACATAGTATGTGTTCCAAATTTGTGTTCATTGAGTTGAACTGTAATAACTATTTTTTTAAGAATGTAAAATTGATCAAACAATGAAAGATGGTAACAAGTAATAAAAAAAAAAAACCACTGGAAATTATGCAGAGCTTCACCCTATGAGACAGTCAGAGTTCAACAATGGTTCTTATACTGCATATTGTTGTTTTCAGATAAGTCACTCTGATTACCAGATTCAAGCGTGCAAAATTGGTCAAGAAAAAAGAAAATCTTAAGTATTCACTGTTCCTTTCAATAAACCACAGACATCAGCAATACACCTATTCCAGCTATCCTGATATATACATATAAATTTTGTTTTACATTTTAAAAAACCCAAAATAACAAAAACAAATACATAAACAAAATAGCATGGAGAACAATAAAAATGATCTAGAATTTCAAAACATGATGATAGGATATTAACAATGGTTTTTATAGTACATAAGGTCATCTTCAAAATGGTTGCACATATAACCAGAAATAGGCATGGAAGATTGATCGAATAATTACTCATTAACAGTTCTTTTCAATAAACCAACAGATAGTAGCAGTACAATTATCCTAGCTATCCTGTGTATATGTATATATTTTTTCCTCTTCCTTCTTTCTTTTTCCTCTCCCCTCCTTCATCCCAGTTGCTCCTTCCTATTTGAGAAGCTTCTTTTCCCTTCCACAATATCTATTGTGCCTTTCAGATTTTATTTACTCTTTCAGGTTCTTATAGTAGAGAGGAAATATGATGTTTACACATGTGAATCTGATTTGTTTCACTAGTGAGTACGGACTCTAGTTGCATCCAGTTACCTATAAAAGCCTCTAGTTTATCTTTATAGCTATTCACCTCCTGGATATTTTTCCAGAAGAACTGAAAATATCATACCACAGAGATATTTGTGCACCCATGTTTATGGCAGTGCAATTTGTAATAGCTAAATCTTGGAAACAATCCAAATGTCCATCAACTGAGGAATGGATAAAAAAGATGTGGCATTTTTATACAATGGAGTATTACTCAGCTATAATCACTATTTCTTAAGTCATGAAAATTTCATTCCATTTCAAATAAAAAGCTTACAAATGAGCCTTTGATGTCTAATTTATAAGTAAGTTGTAGATTATCTCATTTTCACATTTTCTTAATATTTGAATTTAATATAAACACTGCAAGTAGTGCAGCTATTTACATATGCAGATGTCCCCACTATCACACCCATGAGTGTCTGTACTGTTCTTTCATCTTTCACTACAACATGAAAAAATGATACAAAAAATATTAATTGTTACATAGCACTGGGAAGACACATTAGCATTTAAAATCAAGACTTAAGAATGAATAAAAGGAAATATTTTCTGCATAAACTAAATTAGTCCATGGAACTAGTTCCCTCCAAGAAATTACTGAAGCTAATAGTTTAGTGTGATTCCAAAAAGGGTTATACTTAATGAGGCAAGAGTTTGAAAGCTGCTGAAATATTTATGCCTATGGACTTTCAACCAAGAAATGGATTTGTCCATCGAAGAGCACACTGTGGGATTTGGAATCCAAGGGTGAAAAATTATGGGTCTATCTCTAAAGCTAAAGTGATTTTGCTTTTGTAAATCAGCTTCAATTAGTTACATATTCTAAACTGGTACTGAAAAATCACTGAGCCAGAAATAAGAATTTGCCACTGGTTTGTAATAAAAGGATTTTCAAATAGAATAAATTCTAATTTATTTTAGAAATAAATATTTGTAAACTGCAAGTAAATAAATCATTGGCTTCGAACTCCACACAAAGAAGGTGAAGGTGGATGCAGTTCCACGTCTTCCACTGGACAGCAGGCTGCTCTGGGATGGTTGCTAACCAGACAGTGGTAAACACAGTAGCATTTCCAGAGTTCAATAGGATGTGCTGGCATTGTAGTGCCCATTTTACATGAATGGTTTAGTAATCTTCATAATCTTCAGAGTCAACCATTAGCCCTTTTAATTTTAAACCAGATGAGGAAGCTGGAATTTAAAGTTGACAGTTTAAATATCGCCATCTAGGAAAGAAAAAAATAAAACCAAATGGTCTGATCTCAAAGAACATTTATTTTATAACCATAACACCCTATTTGAGCCATTGTCAAAGAAAAATTACTTTTAGTATAATTTTATTTTTAATTACCTCATTTATATTATTTATTGAGAGTATGAATATCATTATAGGTTACAAATTTACTAATATACAAACTTTCCAAATGTCTTCAAGTTTAATATATAATCACAAACTATCTTAGTGTTGGGTACCTAAATGTAAGATGATTTTCTAATATAGATCTCAGTCACACAAGCATACTGCACATTTTCCTCACCAGTGTGTCTCTTCACGTTCCCGACAACTGACAGACTAGTAAAGAAATGACCTGAAAGCATGGACATTGTGATTTGGGGCCCTGGTCATCAACTTTTTTCACTAAACTTTTGGAAGGGAAGTAAAATATTCTTTGCCAAGTCTGCATTCTTCCTAATCTTATTATGAAGTTTGCATCTACACAAGGGAGTCAACTAGAAAATTAATTTCAAGAACTATAAGAGGATCTTTCATTGGGCACTGTGCATGTATTAGGATCTTTATGCATATAAGGTCTTTATAATAAATTTGAGTCCATATTTAATACTTATTTGGTAAATATGGGACTATTTCAAGTTAAGTCACTTGTTTAAACACATACAGCTGGGGTTTTTGAGTTGCAAAATCAAACCTGGTCTGTAAGCTGTAAGATATCAATGAAGAATGTCTTCCATTACTCTAAACTGCTTCTCTAGTGCCAACTACAGTTAGTTTTCTGCTTCCAAACTGATATGTGTATTTAGACAGATGGAATGAGCTGGCTCACAGAAACACACAAACCAATAGAGCATATGAAGAACAGAAGTATAACTGAAAGGTTACTATTGTCATTACTATTGCTCAGTAAAATATTAGTTAAACTGGCATTAGTTTTAAAAAAATATTAAGTATAATTTAAATAATGCTTGAAGATTTTGACTTCACATTGAGTTTTTCTATTATATTAGCAAGAATCATAATTCAGATAACAACTATTTTTATATCAAAGTTCAAAAATATTTAACAATTTATAGATGAACCCACCAACTTAGATAAGCAGCAAAGTCTGAACAAAATCTTGGGTATCATTCACTGTTTGAACTTATCTTGCTTTGTGATTCTTTTTAAAGTAGTTTAATCAACTTTTGACATTAACAAACATTTAAAACATGGGTTTTATATCTAGTAATCTTGGTTCTAGCTTATTGTTTTTTAACTGAGTAAACATGGGGGAAATAATTTTGCCTTTCTGAAACTGTTACCTCATCTGAATATTGAAACCGAATAACAACTATAAAGCAGGACTATTTTAAAATCGAATCACAGCTGGGTGTGGTGGCACACACCTGTAATCCTAGCACTTGGGAGAGGCAGGAGGATTGTCATGAGTTCAAGGTCAGTTTGAACTACATAGTAAGACCCTGTCTACATATATATAAATATATATAAAATTGCAAAATATTCTTGGAATTTTTATGGTAAAAAATAAAATACCAAAGTTTTCCTATACATTATGTTAATATTAGGTATGATATTTAGCAAAAGTATTTAGCCTTTCAATTAAATAATTTCTTAAATTTTATGACCTTCTCATTATTTTATTTGTAGTGAATCTTCCTTCTGGTTTCCAAAGTTTTGATTAATTGAAATCATTTCTATTCCAGTTCCCACTAGAAATGCATGTGTCCATGCCAATGGTCTTCATTCTGAGGATTTGACACAATTTACAGTTCTGAATCTAAAACACAACAACCATTCAGGGGGTGTCCACACTTAGTTCCTGTGACTATTTACTCCACTGAGTGGATGATGGTGGAAACAGATTTAAGTGCAGGGTTTCATAGATGTGACACTGAAGTTCCATGCAAAGTAGCTTATGCAGTGACTGAGGGTTATTTAACTTCAGCCTCTGACATATCATGGAACAGAAAGATTCTTATTTTACTTTTTGTGTCTTCACTAATCTTTGTCCCAGACCCACCAGTTCATCACGGCATGTTCAGGAAGCACAGTTCTGATATGTCACATTTGTGTGAAAAACTCTCCAGAGTTTCCACATTTCCATTATAAGAAAAACAGTGCAAATGTTCTATCACAAGAGAAGTCCCTTATGATTTGATGCTAAAATATCTCTTTCTTCCATCATTATACAAGAAAAAATACAACTTACATCAAGGCCAGCTTCGAACACGATTATTGCCAAAGCTTGTTCTGGATCTGCTCTTATTTACATATAATCTTGACAAAGTGCTCCACAGTTGTGTGTTAAAACCACCTCTAGTCTTCAAAGAGCTTAAATATTGCTTCTTTCAAAGCAAGTCCTTTGATGGGAATTTTCCTTTCTCCTAAAACTTCATTTTAATGTTTATCTCCTATATTTGACTGTAGCTATCTGTAAGCATCCTCAGGCTCTTGTAGACTGAGTTCCTTAGAAGCTCAGCTTTACCTATACCTATGTCTCCCTCAGTGACAACTCACTCATGGTAACTATTTAATAACCACGAAATCATTATTCAGTAATCTAGGCTCTAAATCAGAGCAAACCCTAATGTAGAAAGACAGTTACAAATACCGCTTCGGGAAAGCAAACACAAGTGTTCTGTACAAAGGTATTAGAGAACCTAAGAAGAAACTTTTGGTTTTCATGGCTCTGGGATTTTTCATGGTATTGGGGCTAGGGGACAGCCCCAATTTTCCCTCAGTGGCATAATATGTCCCAAAATTCAGCTTGGAATCCTCTAGCTGCAGAGATATTATATTTTCCTGAAACACTTTTCCTGCCTTCCCAACCACACTGCATTGTCACTGAGTAACATTCTTGTCAGCGAAGATCACTGACACATTGGTTGCAAGAGGCTGGAGCTGAATGCTATCCATACTCTATCTTTCAAAATCCTTTAACTCACTGAAAGAGAATTCAGTGCAAATGATGTCACTTCTAATTTTTAGGGTGCAGATGTGTCACTACTGTAACAAATGCTAAGGGCGTAGGCACAGAGGCTGGTTCCTCAAATCATTGCTAATATGTCCCATTGAAGAAAATATGGAGTTTCTATGTTAAAAACTGTATATTTGCCTTTCTGAATCTTTTGCTTGTTTTTGTGCCTCCACAGAGAGGTTTATTTATTTTTTTTATTGGGAATGAGATTCAAGGGTTTTTACATGTTAGACAAGCAGCCTACTACTCAGCTGTATCCCCAGCCATGGTAGATTAACATTAAATTTTTAATTCCTCAAAAGTATGTGATATTTATAGTAAAAAGATGAAGTTTAGGGAGCTGTGGCCTAGTACCAGAATGTAGACTTGCAGACTAACAAATTCTGAGTCTGCTGTGTAATATTCAATCTAATCTGAACCCTTAGATTGTATGGAAAGGACTTTCCCAATTATTTATGAAGTCTAAACAATTAAACACATTAAATTTTACAATGATGATTTCTCTATGCATATTGCAACACATTTTGCTCAAGTAGCAATAAATAAAAATTAAAACAATAACTTCACTGTGCTTTACTTGTGCCCCAACCCCCTGGGTGTCACAGACATGGGCAGTCTGTGTTTGCAGTTTGAGCAGCCCAGGTCTGGCTCCTGGGCAGGTTCTGAACTAAGAAGCAGAACCAGGCGGGCTGTGATCCGCTGCCCTCACGGTTCCCAGCTGAAAGCCACAGAGAGAGCCGGGTATTTTCCATTTACTTACTGGGGGCAGAGCAGGCAACCAAGGAGCCTGCTGCCATTACACTCTGAGTCTGTGCCCTCCGTGCACCCATGGCAGACAGGAGTTCCTCACTCAGAAGGCCTAGGGACTGCTGTCACTGGTGTTCGCATGTGGGCCCTCCCTGCACATGCCCTGAACCAAGTGAGCAGGCATTCTAAGAGCTGCTGGTACCATGGCTCCACTCTGTGCTTTACTTGCACCCCAAACCTCTGGGGGGTTGCAGGCATGGGTAGTCTGTGATTGCTGTCCGTGCGGCCCTCATCCAGCTCCTGTACATGTCCTGAACTGACTGGAGACACAAATCAGGTGGTCCACAAACTGTTGACCCTGAAGTTCATGTCTGGGTTTTACCTGTACCCTGAAATGCCTGGGGACACAGGTCCACTGGACCAGGATTGTTCCACCACTGCAACCCAAGTACGAACTGTATATGTTCCCTGAACTTCAAGGGGATGCTGGATCAGACAGTCTGCCATCAGCTGACACCAATGCCCACGTCTGAGACCTGGGATAACTAGATACACTTCAGAAACTGCTGGAAAACCTCAGACTAAGTAGAGCATCTCAGCGAACACTGAGGGGCAAATCTCACCAACAGGAAAACTATGGACACTAGCGGCATTTGCTTTGCAGCCACCGAAGAAGGAAACTGAGCTTTCTGCATCTGATATCAAACATGACAAGACAAAGGACTAAAACACAATCCCAGAACTCCACCCCATTCAGAACAAGTCCAGGAGACATCAACATAGGAGAACTTGGTAAACATACACCTGAAATTGCTGAAATGATTTCAATGGAAGTAAGAAACAACTCCATCATGCCATAGAACAGATCACATCAGAAATAATCTCTCAGACAAAAAATGAAATAATGATAATGAAAGAACTGCTCAGAACATCTGAAGAAGAAACATGTAACAAAACAGAAGAATATAGGCAATGGATGGAAAAGTTAAATGAAGAATATAAAAAAGACTTAAGATGCATGACCAGATTCAAAGAGACTTCCAGGAAATTAAAGCTTCCACTGAAAGCTGCCAAAACAGATGAAATGAAGCAGAAGATAGAATTTCAGATTTTGAAGACAGCATGGCAGCTAGCAAAAGTGAAAGAAAGGATCTCTCAAAATCAACAAGGATCCAAGAAACATCAATTCAACAGCTGCAAGATGAGGAAAAGAGGAATAATGTTGGACTAATAGGAGTCAATGAAGCAGCAGGAGGCAACACAACTGACATAAAAAGA
>NW_004955408.1:37658412-37660919 GCF_000276665.1 Chinchilla lanigera
ATAAATGTAAATTTCCTCAACTCACCAATGAAAAGAAACAGACTGGCAGAGTGGATTAATAAAACAAAATCCAATGTTATACTGTATACAGGAAACATATTTTACTCAAAAGGAAATCCATAGACTGAAAGTCAAAGGATGGAAAACAATCCTCCTTGCAACAGGAACCCAGAAAAAAGCAGGTGTAGCTATTCTGTTTGCAGACAATGTAAACTTCAAACCAACAACAATCAAAAAAGATAAAGAAGGTCATTACATACTTGCCAGGGGAAAACTGCAAGAGGATGAGATAACAATCATAAACATGTATGCATCAAATATCAGCTCCAAGCTATCTAAGACAAATCTTAACAAGTATGAAAACCCATATAATTAATAACACTATTGTACTAGGGGACCTCAACGGCCCATTGACACAAAGAGATAGGTCAACTGGATGAAGAATCAGCAAGGAAATAACAGATCTGAACCAAAGTTGCAAACAAATGGACTTAGTAGATGTATATAGAGTGTTCCACCCCACAACATTACAATACACATTTTTCTCAGCAGCACATGGGTCTTTCTCTAAAATAGACCACATTCTAACCCATAGAGCATACCTACATAAATGCAAAAGAACTGAAATTATCCCATGCATATTAGCTGACCACAGTGCAATGCAATTGGAAATTAATGACAAAAGGAACCCCAAAAACTCCATAAACACTGGGAAATTAAACAACAACCTCCTCAACAACCAATGGGTCACAGAAGAAATTTAAAAAGAAACTAAAAAATACCAACAAACAAGTGAAAATGAAAATATAACCTATCAGAATCTGTGGGATGCAATAAAAGCAGTCCTCAGAGGGAAATTTATAGCTGTGAACCCATACATAAGGAAAACAGAAAGAGAACAAATAAAGAGCCTAATGCTGTATCTCAAAGCTTTGGAAAAAGAAGAACAAGTCAGGCCCAAAGCCCAAAGAAGGGAGGAGATTATAAAGATTAGGGCAGAAATTAATGCAACTGAGATGAAGGAAACATTCCAAAAAATAAATGAATTGAAGAGTTGGTCTTTGAAAGAATAAATAAACTTGATAAACTCCTAGCCAACCTTATCAAAAAAAGGAAGGAAAGAACCCACATTCATGTAATAAGGAATTGAAAAGATGAAATTACTACAGATTCCACAGAAATTCAGATTATTAATATCTACTTTGAAAATCTTTACTCCCATAGGATAGAAAACTCAGAAGAAATGCACAGATTCCTAGATATGTACGAATTATGAAGGTTGAGTCAAGAACATATAAAAATCCTGAACAACTCAACATCAATTAATGAGATTGGAAACATGATCAAACATCTACCAATAAAGAAAAGCCTGGACCCTGATAGATTCACAGCAGAATTTTACAAGAAATTCAAAGATTTAATAACAGCACTCCCCAAGCTCTTCAATGAAATTGAAAAGGAAGAATTCTCCTTAACTCATTTCTGTAGACCAGCATCATACTGATACCAAAACCAGCGAAAGACCCAATCAAGATTCAAAACTACACACCAAACTCCCTAATGAATATAGATGCAAAGATACTCAATAAGATACTACCAAATAGAATGCACCAAATCATCAAGAAAAGCATACATCACAACCAAGTCATCCAGGAATGCAGGACTGGTTCAATATTCACAAATCTATAAATGTTATATACCATATCAATGGAGCCAAGGACAAAAACCACATGATCATCTCAACAGATGCAGAAAAAACTTTTGACAAAGTTCAACATGCATTCACGATAAAAAAACTCTACAGAAAACAGGAATAGATGGTCTTTACCTCAACCTGATCAAAGCCATCCATGACAATCCAACAGCCAACATCATTCATTTTCAGAAACTGAAAGCTTTAAGTTTAAAATCAGGAACAAGACAAGGATGTCCACTGTCACCACTCCTGTTCAATATAGTTCTGGAAACATTAGCTAGAGCAATTAGACAATAGAGAGAAATAAAAGGAATAAGGATAGGAAAGGAAGAAGTAAACTATCACTATTTGCAGATGACATGATACTTTACATGGAAGACCCCAAAAACTCCATAAGAAGACTCCTTGATTAATTAATTAATTAATTAATCAATCAACAAATTCAGCAGCATAGCTGGGTACAAAGTCAACACACAAAAATCAATAGCATTCCTATATACAAACAACAAACAGACTCAGAGAGAAATTAAGGAAACTATGCCTTTCACAATTATATCCAAGAAACTGAAATATTTAGGAATCAATATAAGAAAAGAAGTAAAAAGCCTATTCAATGAAAACTATAGTACTCTGAAAAAAGAAGTCAAAGATGATTTCAGTAAATGGAAAAATATTCCTTGCTCATGGATAGGAAGAACCAACACTGTGAAAATGGCCATACTCCCATAACTGTTGTACAGATTCAATGCAATTTCCATTACACTACCATTAGCCTACCTCACAGATCTCGAGAAAACATGCCTTAAATTCA
>NW_004955408.1:37663964-37744093 GCF_000276665.1 Chinchilla lanigera
ATTATTTGTCTATTTGTTTTCCTGAGAAACTATTTTGTAGACAATAATATGTAAAATGATAACCATTGATAATTTCCTACCATTTTGTCTGTAATTTGCTAAGTCCCCCCTATTATTATGTTATCCTTCTTTTATTCTTTAAAATAAAAAAAAGATCTAAAAACATCATATCACAGCAATATATGCACACCTATGTTCATAGCAGCACAATTTGTAATTGCTAAATTGTGGAAGCAACCCAAATATCCATCCACTGAGGTTTGCATTAAAAAATTGTGGTACTTTTATATAATGGAATATTATTCAGCTATAAAGAAAGATAAACTCAAGCCTTTTATAGGTAAGTGGTCACAACTAGATACTATACTCATAAGTGAAATAAATCAGACCTGTATGTGTAAGCACCACATTTTCTCACTAGTGTAAAACCTGAAAGAGTGAATAAAAACTAGGAGGTATTATAGACATTGTGAAATGAAAGGAAAATGCTCAAGGATAAAGGGCAACTGGGATGTGGGAAAAGAGAAGGGAAAGGAGAAATTTTGTATGTATGTATATACAGGATAGTTAAAATAGTTGAACTACTGTCTTTTATTTCTTTGCTGAAAGAAACAGCTAATGATTCCCTCATTGATCAATATTTCAGGTCTCTATTTATTTTCCTGAGAAACCACTTTGAAGATATCAATATGTAATGCAACAAACATTGTTAATTTTCTACCACTTTGTAACTCTGTATTGTTTGTATTCTTTTGCTATCTTGTAAATGGTTGTCTGTTTGTTAATATTTTCTTCTTTTATTTTAAAAATAAAAAAAACTTCAAATAGTTGAAGAGAATTTTTATATAATCATTTCATTTCTAGTTTTATTTTTATTTTTGTGAGAATATATTTGAATACACAGTGATTATGTACACCAGAGCCAGGTGGTGCATGTGTGTAATGCATCCTAATTCTTTCTTCATCCCTCTCCCCATCCCTCTGCACCCCATCTCTTGATTATCTTCCCTTTCGCAAAATATCTACTTCTACATTCTCTATTATCTACCTTTTTGTGCTTTTCATTTATAATTTGGGTTCTCATATAAGAGAAAACATGTAATATGTGATTTAAGCTCATGTGCCTGATTTATGTTATTTAATAGTATAGTCTCAAGGGGCTGCCATTTTCCTACGAATTATTCTAGTTTATCTTTTTGATAGCAGATTAGTACTCCATTCTGTGTAAATAACACATTTTCTTTATCTATTCATTTGTTGACGGGCATGATGGCTGTTTCCAACATTCAGTTATTATGAATTGTGCTGTTATAAACATGCCTACGCATGTATCACTGTAATGTAATATATTTAACTCTTTCACAAAATACATAGAATAGTTGGGTCAAATAGAATATGCAATTTCAGTTTTTGAGAAATTTCCACACTGATTTCCATAGTGATTGTACTAGTTTACATTCCCATCAACAGTGTAGAAAGTTCCTTTTTCTCCACAGCTGTGCCAGCATGCTATCACTTGGCTTCTTGATGATAGTCATTCTTCCTAGAGTAAGATGGAATCTCAGTGTTGTTTCAGTGGAACTTTTTATCCCATGGATTTCTGTTTGGTACCCTTTCATGGGCTCTACTTTGTTAAATTGGTCATTATTGTTTAGCTCAGCTACCTTTAATTAGTATCTTCTGTAAGCTCACTGATTGTTTTGCTTTTCACATCCACTGTCTGCTAAGTTCTATCATCTTTGGGCTTGCCAAGCACCTTATTGATTCAGTTTTTTGTTTCATTTTGTTTTGTCTGTATTATTTCATAAAATTCAGATATTATTTCATGTCCTCCCACTGATGATCCTTTGATCAACTTTGGAGGAGTTGATATTTTGTTGCCTTATGTTCTCATGTTTCTGTGTGTGTGTGGGGTGTGTGTGTGTGTGTGTGTGCATGTGCACACATTCTGAGATTTGCAGATTGATTACAGTGGAAAATCTTTGTTGCTAGTACAGTGATTGCTTAATGTGTGCTTTTTAGTGACACACTCTGGCCATGGCTATCTTTAGGCCCTTGCCTCTGTCCCAATACCCAACCACCTCTGATGATTTGCTATGGGATTGTGCAGTGTTATGGGGTTGGTAACAACTTCTTTGGAAATAAGCCACTGTATTATTGATGACAGGAAAAAAAATCCGATATTGACATACAGTAAACATCATTTAATAGCTGCAACTATGCAACTCTGGCAATGGCAATAAAGTCAGCAAAAATAATACAGTCATGGACAAACTGGATACTGACATACCACTGGCAACAATAAAAGCTATGATTATAGGACCATAATCATAGCAATAGAACTATAACTATAACCAAGACACACACACCAACCAAATGTTGATATACAGTAAATATCTGCTAAACTCAAAAGCTACTCCACTATTAATAATGGAAAAGAACCCAACAATAGTAGCATATAATTAATGAAGTATCTAAAAATTAATTAAGCTTAATGGTTACAATAGTAAAGAGGCAGTGGGGAATGGAAAAATGAAAAAAGTAAAATTTGAGAAATAAAGTCATTGAAGATGGGAAGGGTTGAGAAATGTGAGATAAAGGATCCTATTAAGAAATAAAAGAAAATTAGTAGAATTTTTTACAGCAGAAAAGAACAAATGAGATAAAGAAAAAAAGGCAATAAAAAGAAACATTAAGAAAAAAGTAAAAACAAAAATAAGAGAAAAAACCCAAATCCCTGAAAGTAATGAATAAAAAAATGAAAAAATGAAATGAGTTTTTAAAAATGAGTGCAGAGTTTGCAGCACTGGAATCCACCACATACAGAAAAGGCACAGTGAGTCACTGCTAAGACCCATCTTGTTTCTGTGTTGCTCTGCCTTTCCCTGTGGCTTCAGTCAGTCGATGCCGTGTGCCCTAAGCCTGTAGTCAAACTAGCAGCTCCCAGATCCCAATCCCCTCTCTTTACCTAGAGTCATGACTTTCCCCACCTGCCTTTATGGACTATGGCTTGGTGAGGTGGCCCTTCTCTAAGGTCCCTCTATTCATACACCTCAGGCTGTGGCAACCATCAATAAAAGGCCTGTCTTGCTCACACTGGCAGACAGGAAAATCAACCAGATCACTGAGCTCTGTGCCAGATACAGGCAGTGGGGCAGAGGTTCAAGGACTGGACTTGATGCCCACACTTCCAGACCCAGCCCCCTCCAAAATTCAGGACATGGAGGCACTGCCCTCTGCAGTGTGGCTTCTCACTGCAGAGTGCACTGCCTCCATGTCCTTCACAGGCTGTTTGATCTTCTCAGGGGTCCATGCCTAGCCCATGTCCTGTCTTCAACTGTCACATGTTGCTGTCAACCACCCAGTCACTGTGATACACTGATACCAGAAACCTGAACTATAAGTGTTCCGTAGTTAGTCTCAAACAGTTAACCCCTTCCCCAAACAACTCTTCATTATACCCTCTCAAAAGTGGCAGGCAGTGCACTGGATTTCTCCTCCAGTTCTTACCTAACATGTAGTGAGAGTCACTTTCATTATAAAATCTTACTTTGTTTTTGAAGTTTACAATAGCCATTGGCTTTTCTTGGGGTTGCCACTGCTGTCCTCATTTATTGTTTCTGCCTGGAACTGGGGACCCTCTCTGGGCTTACCTGTGTCCATGGATACAGGTCTCCTTTCATGAGAGCCAAGGTCAGCTTACAAGACTCCTTCATTCTTTTCTCTGTGTTCAGCTCTATTTCTCCAGCTCCTCTACAGTTTTTAGTTTTCCTGTTATCTCCCTTCCAATTCTTGGACATCTACTTTTTTTCTCTCCACCAAGTTGTTTTTTCCAGGTGTTTTGAATCCAAGTCCCTGGACAGCTGTACTTTCAAGCCTTGGTTTTCCTTTTCCTGTAGAGACTATTATAAAGGCTTTTTGTATATTCACCCACATAATGCCCGTAACAACCCCAGTAATTTCATTATTATCCCATTTTAAAGAATAAGAAATTGAAGTATGGTCTCATTTATCCATATACACACTTGGGTAAGTGTTAGAATGCAAATATGACTCCACAGTAAAATGTGTTTCACAAGTTTTCTACCTAATTTTGGAGTACAAAGGAATACCATCAGCATCACAGAGGAGTTTGTCAGAAACAGCCTCTTGCCCCCCACCTAAGACTTACTCTTGAGACCATAGTGCTAAATAAAATACATTAGACAGAGAAAGTTAAATATCACATGAGTTCTCTTACCCAAAAAACCAAAAATCTACAAATAATTGAAACAGAGAAGTAAAAGAGAGACGGTAAGAAACAGGGAGGTAGATTTTGTGAAGATGAGACATGGGCAGGATGGGGTGGGTACAGATGATCAAGATGTGATACCCGAATGTCCAATTCCCAAGAGGAATGTAATTCCTACATGTCACAAATATATATTAGTAATTTAAAAAGCAAGTATAGAAGAGATTGAGAAGCATAAACTAGGAACACCTCATCTACTACCTTGCCCTTTGTGCTTCTGAACTGAGTAACAGTCTAAGAATCTTCTCTAGAACCACTTGATGTTTCAATGTTACGTTGAAGTGATGTGTTCTCACAAATTCAAGATAGCTATTTCATATTGCATTAATCAATGTAGACAAAAAATAAAAGCACTAATTTCCTGATTCTCACAGACAATTGAAAAGAGATATTTTTCAGCCTTGTTTTGATTAAGGCTATCTTCAGTAATTCGGGTTAGAAATCAGGATTCCAAAGATGCCTCTCCAGTTACAGATACAACCTAGTATCTGTGGAGGACCACATGGATGACTCTCCTTGAAAGAGTGCTTATCTCCATTTTGGCTAAACCTGGCCCTATTTCCATATTTCCATGTATTGTTATGTACAGAGCTGGCTAGGACTTTTCCTTATCCCCTCAATTGGCTTTAAGCAATGCAAATTATTCCAGCCCAAGGCGCAAGGTGCTGATGTGTAGTCTTTGAAGCAAGGTGACAGGGTGGTGTTTCCTTACCACTCCCAGCTCCCAAATAAACAAGTGTAATCCAGGGCAGGATGTGGGTGGGAGGGAGAGCCACGCTCCATGCCATAGGCTGTGAACAAGCCTCGAGATAAGAGACTATGACTCCTCAGGGCATAAAAAATTACACATAAGAGCTGAGGCACTGACCCCAAAACATGAGATACTGCCTCAACTATGTTATGCAGATTACTCCTTCTGTATATGCTTCTCTCTGCATATTGTAGCGGTGATTTCAGGCCTCCTACCTAGCCTGGTCATGGCACTCACATAATTCCCACCACTCTCATAGTCACTCATCCTCAAGCCACTACCCTCTTTAAGAATTAATAAAACCTCAGTTTGGCCCTGAGTAGAGGCCTTTGTTCCAGTTAGCCATCAACCTGGCTGCACTTAGGACCCTTGGCTCCCCACAACTACAAATACGCCTTAGTGTCCTTACTCTTGCCATGGGTTGAGCTGGAAGTGGTGGATGGGAATTAACTCTCTAGAATTCCAATAACTTTTCCATGGGATTGCATATATAAACTTCCTGAGCCACAACAGGACCAGAAAGGGCTCGCTACAGCATGGATATTTCTGCATGAATCAGTTCAAAGAAGGCATGTGGTTTTTTTCATAGAATAAAATGTATTTTAAAGCTTACACAATGTAGTAAAAAAAAAAATTATCTTTACTTTTTGCATCTGCATTCAATGAAATATTAAAAATAAGATAAACAACCCAATCTGCTGCTATTAAATATCTATTGAAAGCTTTTTCATTTTTTGATCTAATTTGTTCAAAACCAATGGCAACTGTCTTGGTTACTTTTCTCTCGTTGCTGAGACAAAATACCCAACGCCCAAAATGAAGGAAGGAAAGGTTTATTTAGCTTACAGTTTGTGGAGGTTTCAGTCCATACTTGGCTGGCTCCGAGGCAGAAGATAACAAAGCAACAAGAGCAAAGGGGGAAACGGCAGCCGAACAGCAAAGCAGCCAGAGCAAACCGGAGGAATGGCGGCAAGCGGCTTCTTTCCCTGCCTTACTTTGTAAACAGACTACCCCCACCTAAGGGGCGTGTAGCTCTCACATAATCTCCATGCCCTCCTCTGCAACAGTACAGGCTCAGGATATATACAAAGTAAGTATCCTGCCTTCCTGCTGAGTTACTTAGCCAAACCTCTAGACTCCCCAAGTTGACACAATGTATCAACCATAACAGCAACTTTAAAAAAAATTATACTTTATTTCATAAAAGTGAGTCATACTGATCAAAATCTGAATGTTCTTTTTTGAACTTAGCTTTATTAGTAATAAGTTAAAAGAAATTTACCTATAATAGAGAGATATCTCCATATATAAAAATCATAAAATTATTTTGTTTATCCTTAGGACTTAAAATTACTATGCGTATTTGGTATCTTGAAAGAACATCATATCAATCAATGGGGAACTCTTTTAAATTAACTACTCTGTAAATCAGTTAAGTCAGGCTAAATCTCTCATAAGACAGTATGTTAACCTCTGTGTTTTATAAAGGTTGCTTTCTAATTAAGGTGACTCTTATTGAAATTTTCAGTTTAAATTAGACTTTGCCAAACATTCTAAACACAGTGATTCATAACTTTATCTTTTTAAATCTGCCTTGACATCATTAGTTATCATCATGGAATATATATTTATCATCATGGAATATATATCATGAAATATATATATCATCATGGAATATATATTTATATGCACTTTTTCTCAATGTCTTGCAAACAGTTTAGACTGCTCAATATGTTCCAGAAGTAATACGTATAATTTTTCATTTAGGGCAAGCATAATATTTCTTACCAAGTTGCTAAGAGGCTTAATTAAATTAACTACTTTAACAAACCCTAAGGAGGTGGGAAATATATGTAGAGAGAACAAGTTATCCACGTCTAGAACACATGAATATGATATATTCAAACATCCAGGTGTCACAGCCCCAGGTATTATCTTTAAATGTATTTTATCTATTTTATTGATTGCATGTCTTCAGCAGGGAATATGCATAAAGGAATGGGGAAAATAAAGTGTAAATACCAAAACAAAACACTCACTGAGTTGTGGGGGACTACTGAGAGTAGTTCTGAGACTTAAAGGAGAATAAACTTGACCTTATGTTATTATCCAGAAGTCCACTTGGCTGAGTGCAGAGTACATTGCCTGGTGTGAGTGAGAGAGCATTGAGGCAGATCTTCTTAGCCTTGCGCATGTGTGTCCTTCCCTTCTGTGTCTTACTGAAATTCTCAATCTTCAAATCTTACCTGAAAAACAATACTAACAAAACAAAATCACATCTCCTGGAACCTGGACATGTTTGAATGACCTTAGGCTATTGAAATAGGTGATTATTAGCACAGATAAATAAGTTTGAAATTATGAAAGAAGAAATAAAACCAGATTTTAAAGGTACTAAAGATATGAGCATGCATTTCACACACATACATGCCTTAAATAAGCTACATTGTTTTTGAAAGGTATTTTAATTTATCATACTTCAAAAAGCACATCAAGGGGGCTGGGGATTTAGCTCAGCGGCAAAGCGCCTGCCTGGCAAGCGCAAGGTCATGAGTTCAGTTCCCGGTACCGGAGAAAAACCAAAACCAAAAAAAAAAGCACATCAAGCCACGTGTGGTAATGTATATCTGTAATCCCAGCACTAAGATAGGCTGAGGCAGGAGGATCACCATGAGTGTGAGGTCATCCTGGGTTACATAGTGAGTTCTAGGTCAGCTTGGACTGTATAGTGAGACTGTCTCCAAAAAAAGCAGATTAAAAACTGTGATACCAACTTTTATCTCAGTATGAAAAGTGTGACAGTTTAATGTAGTCAGTGTTGAAAAGCAAGAGAGAAAATGAATGTTTCCACAAATTTTTCTTTGCTGTATGCATGGATACTGTCTTTACAGAAAATATTTTGGTGTTGTGTAGTAATATGCTATTAAATGTGCATAATCTTTAAACCAGCACATTCACATCCAAAAATCCAATCTAAAAAATATTTAAAAGTATGCTGAGTGTTATATGTGAAATCTCTGATACTTACTAGTAATAACAAACAATTAGAATGAATTAGATAACTCTAATAATGATTATATATATACACTATTCAAGACATTTCATTAAGTAGCAAAATATATCAAATAGAATGATATTCATCTTTATACATTTATATCTATCCAAATCTCTATAGATAGGTAGACATAGTAGATTTATAATAGATATGTATTTGATTATGTCATAAAATTTCTTGAAACAACCACAAAAATTTTACGAGTGATTACACTACACTTGGGACCGCTTAGGTTGGACAACAGGGGACATTCTTTCACACTGTACCTCTGTACCCTTTTATTCAATTTCATTTTCTGAAACATCCATTTTGAATATCAGTGATTTTTAAAATCATATTCACTCATAAACCCTTGTCTGCTTCCTTCGTGTCAATCATTTTGTGACTGTAGCACCATCAAAATAAAGCTCTAAGAAATTAGCAAGGAAAGATGAATAAACCAAGCTATAGGAGACAATGAACATAAATAGTAGTTACTGGAATTAAAATTAAAGTAGATAATAAATCAAAATTAGTTTCAATTACTCTCATATTCCTAAAATAAATTAATATGTAACAGGAGCAGAAGCCCAGCACGGTCCACAGAGCACTTCCTCCCCACGAATGCACCAAACTTTGTGCAACTGGCTGCTTCCTGCCCTACACATTGTCGAGATTTTCAGGTCAGAGATCTCGTCAGTTAACAAAATTTGCAACTGTTCAAGTCCCTTTAATGAACTGATATAGCATTTGCACATGAACTACGCATTCTTCCGGCATACTTTCAATTATCTCCACATGACTTATAATATCTAATACAAGGTAAATACTATCCAAACAGCAATTTGGGGGGATTTTTTCTCTTTTGTTTAACCTTCCATTGCATTTCCTATAGGTACCTGACAAATGGTAAGATATTAAATGAATTCCTTTTAAATCAATGCCTCTTTCTGCAATACTGGGGATTAAGCCAAGGCCCTTTGCACCAAATTCTAAAGGGATTAAATTAGGCTCTGGCAAGCATTTTAAGACACAGCTATTCATAACTTTATCTTTTTAAATCTGCCTTGATATCATTGATTATCATTGTAAAATATATATTTTAGAGGTGCACTGTCTTTACAGTGTTTGATACTTTCCAGAGGTAATATATCTAATACCCTACAATCCAGCCCTTATTTATTTGTTTTTATTTTGAGGGAGGGTCTCCCTTAGTTATCTGGACTGGGCTTGAACTTGTGAACCCACCCTGTTAGCCTCCCCGAGCACTGGAATTGCAGGCACTATCAGATGCTCTTGCTAGAAAGGCTGTTTTTTCCCTACAAATTGCATGAAGCAAATGGCAAAAAAGAAAGGTATATCTCCTTTAGAGAATGTCATTAAAAGGAAAATTGTCCATAATCATTTCAAAATCCAATAAATGTATGAGAATCATGTAAAACATGGAATATCATATTGCAAAATGTCAAAAATTACCATTCTGTTTCAGTTTCCCAAGAGATCTTATGTTATAAATATGATTAAATAATTGGATTATAATGGGCACAGTTTTTCTTTGTTACTCTTTGAGGTTTACAGTAGAACTTACTTGTTTCTCTATCCTTGGTTCCTAGTAAGACGCACTGCATACAATCAACCATCTCCATATTACTTACAATACCTACTACAATGTAAATGCTATCTATATGGTTGTTATACTGTGTTTTTAGGAAATATCAACAAGAAAATGTCTATGATCACTCAGGAGAGAGGCAATTTTTAAAAAATATTTTGGATCAGTGATTGAATCAGACAGAAAAAGAGGGTGTTAATAGAATGAGTGAAAATAATAGCAAGCATCTATGTAGAGATTAGTATTAGTAAATATGTGTTCTAATTTTATAACTTTGCCTAGTTACTGAACCTCTATGTGATGTGTCACAAAGAGGTTCAGTAACTAGGCAAAGTTCATGAAGCTAATGAGCAGCAAAGTCCAGATTCGAGTCTTGGCAGTTTGGCTCTGAATTCCATGCTCTTAATTCCATAGGATTCCTACCATAAAATGGCAGCAGAAAGTTCCAATTGTGGGAATATGTGCTAAGAGGACATTATACAAAATTTTAAAGTGACTAGACAGTCATGCGATGACCTAGACAGCTGACTGGGTATGTACATAACACTTCAAGAGATGGATCAGTTAGTCCCCTACCAAAGGCATCATCATTATTTGAGTAATTCATTTTTAAAATTTTCCTTTTTTCTGTATATTTGGTAACTCTCATCAGTTGGGAACTTATTTATTTTTGAGTTGTCTCAGCATTGTGCTCTGGGTGGTCTCTAATTCCTAGATTGAAGCAATCCTCCTGCATCATCCTCCTGAGTAGCTGAGACCATGAAATTACAAGCACAAGCCTGGAACCTGGCTTTGAGAACTGCTTAGCAGGGAAGACTCTCAGGTCTCACTGCAGACAACATGAATCAGAATATGTATTTAAACTGATCCCCAGTGTTGGGAAACAGTACTCCATGGATAGAATACTTCAGGTTTTCTGAAAGATAAGAGCATTTGTTTTCAAAGATGTTTGCCTAGCAAACAGTTTTGGAAGATAAATGGTTTCTCATGCTTAAGCATAGGTCAAATCTGTTGGCTGGCCAAACAAACAAAAATAATGCCTTCCTGCAGAGCAACGGTGAGGAAGATTTTTTGTAACTCTTTTAAAGATCTGGGGTTTTCTATATTTGAGTTCCCTATTGGAGGAGCATACCCAATGCATGTACAACATCTGCATGAGCCACAGTGCATTGCCCTATGGGCTTTGAACAGCAAGAAAGCCCAATGGAGAAAAATCTTATGCTAACTGCTGCACTGTGAGTAGTAAGGTTTTTTTTTCTTGTGCAACAAAAAGCACACATCTTTTGCCAGCATGCATAAAAATGTAGAGAGCTAACTTATTAGTTTGCGGGTACAGCAATATCGCAGCCTTTCCTCACTTGTTGAGAACCAGGTGATGTGTATGCATTTTAAAGCTTGAGAAGCCCTCTGGCTACTTTCATTTCAAATTAGCAGATAAATGAGTATAGGAGAGACACACTTAAATACAGATTCATGTAGGCACTGTTTAAAAAAATAGCTACATGTTAGAAATTGCTGACAAAAGAATGAGGGAGTGACACAGTTGAATAGCTCAACACCTCCAAAAAAAATTTTTGCCCAGAGGAAAAAAGGAAAGGAAAGAAGGAAAAGAGGAAGGGAAGGAAGAAAGGAGGAAAGAAAGGAAAGAGAAAAAATTACTCTAATATCAATTCTGCCAGGACAAGCAAAATTCACAGCTTAAAAAGGGCATGAACCATAAGTTCCTAGATCCGGGTGTTCAGCATAGACATTAAAGTTGGAATTGTCCCTTCGGTGATTCCATTCATGTAGTGAGTGTATCAACTTCCCACTCATAGAAGAATAGAGAGCCCTGTCCACACGTCTCCTTACAGCCTTCCTTTAAAGAAAGATTTGGTACAATAATAAGATATGAAAAGAAAAAAACACTCATTCTCAGGTGAAAATATTTGGTCTTTTTTATATTATAAGGATTATTTTCAATTTTTATTTTTTATTGGGACATGTTTGTGATAGAGACTTACATTCCTCATGGGGAGCTGGTACTTGGACATAAAGCATCTCAATTATTTTTTCAGCTCCTTCTTTCCTTCCACCACCCTCATCTCTTGGTTCCCTCTCAGCTCACAGAAGATCTAGCTCCCTATTTCTTATTACTTGTTTTGGTCTCTATTTATACTTTGGGTGTCCTCATGTAAAAGAAACCATGTGATAATTAAGCTTGTATTTCTGATTTATTTCAGTCAACAAGATTTGAAGATGCACCCAATTTTCTAGCAAAATATTTAGTCTTCTGATAAAATAATATGGCCATGTTGTGATTTATCTAAGAGAAGAATTCAGATGGCAAAGTGCAATGTAAACAGTCATTTGATTATCATTATTATTCAAGCCCAGAACCGTCCTTCCATCATGTTTGAGCTTTATAATTCACATCCATTTGGTATTTCATGTCTAGCCTCTTAATTCCATTACTTTTGTAAAAATATTTCTCAATTTCTTTTATTTTTCTAGAGTTTTTGTACTGTAAATAACCAACATAATGGTTATAACAAAGAATTCAATATAACATCCTTTGCCTTAAATCAAAACTACTTGCACCAGTATGGTAGCTTTCAGTTCTGTCTGTATATTAAAATATTTGGGGAGCTTTTCAAAGTCTGACCATGCCCAGCCCACACCCAGGTAAGAGTCAACCAGCAGAATGTTTTACTGTTCACTCAGCATGGAGCTCATTAAAAACTCCTGGGACAGAAGCTTTAGAAGGATAAGGATTTCTTTGTTTTGTTTTCTTGCTATTTTCCAAGTTCCTACAACAGTTCAAACACTCAATAAATATTTGTGAGCATAAATACTATATTTTAAAGATACACCTATTGCTTTACAATCTTCTGAAGCTACTTAACTCCAATATCAGGAATTTCTGAAGTTCTGAAGAAAATAAACAGAAATAAAAAATTCCCAGGACCATTTCATTACTGCAAACCAAAGGACTTCAGGAAGCTTTGCAGTTGGTCAAAATGTGTGTTTACTTCTTGACAAAAATCTGCTATATAATTAAAATAAAATACTAGAGGATGCATATTTAAGTCAGATCAATTATTTCAAAGAAAATAAATATTCCCCATAAAACTGTGCGTATAAAATCTGGTAACCACCAATGACAAGCCCACAAAACACAGGATGTTTACATGAGGGAAGGGTGGAATTGTGCAGCGATTCTCTTCAGGTCTTTTCTTTCCCAACCTTTCATATGGATTTGATTATCAGAAAAAGAATTGTACGGAAGCATGTTCAACACATGACTGAAATCAAGGAAAGTTTACTGGGTCGTAGATGTTCTACATTGATCCAGCCCGAGAAGGTGCATTTGAGATCCAGACAGCCAGCAGAGAGGAGGGGGGCCGGTGGGGAGTCTGACATGCCTTCAATATCTCCGCGCCTTGGGGAGCAGCGCTGGGAAGGCCACTTCCTCATGTATGGCATCAGACAGAGCAGATACCTCTCCAACAAGGACAGGCAGTTACATAACAGAAATTTGGTTATATGCTTACTGCGCATGTGCAGGTGACATACTATCTACTGACTCATTAACGAGTGTGGAAACCCGGGTATGGCCATCTTGGGAACCTTGATAGCACAGGAGATGCACACCGCGTGCTCCTGAAAAGTGACTGCTAGTACAAGGTGCTTGCTTAAGAAGTGAGGCTAAAATGTAATGCTCACAAAAATACAAATATATAGCCTCAGATGCTATATTGTGATGGTGGTCTTACTTGTTTTAGAAATGAAAAACAGGTGCACTCCAGTGATAGCGAATGAGATCACCTGGCAGTGTCTTTCTACTTCCACTAGCAGAGCCGAATCGTCCCCACCTGCTGATCCAGCTCTGCCCTAGCCTCTGTTCTGAGCAAGCAAAGCCCAGACAAGAAACCCAGCCCTTCCCTAACAGCCTGGCTGTGGCTCCCCACGAGCATCGCACCGGTCTAAGCGCCACGACCACCAGGAACAAGTGACTGTCTTGGAGATATTCCCTTTTCCTAAAAATTCGGAATACATCACTTCTCACAGGGGATACGCACAGCGGCCTGTTGCTGTAAGTTCTCCCATAGCTGAAATGCTTCTGTGGGCTGAATCCTCCCTCCGCAAGCTCAGTCACCCATGGCTTCTGTTTGTCAGATTGCACTTTGTGAGGCTTTCGAATGTGCTTATGACTCGAAATTTCTCCGCACCTTGGGGAGCAGCGCTCACGAACTCACAGATGGGCCTTTTGGAGCTGGGTGACTCCTGCGACACTACACAGCTCTCAGAGTTCAGCAGCTGTGGGTGAGCTTGGAAGCCGGGACCTGGGAGAGCAGGGTCACTGGGGCTTGACCTAGAACGAAGGGTGTCACTGTCCCGCTCCTCCTGTCTCTCTGCTCCCTGGCCGCCCTGGTGAACAGCTTTCCTCCAGGGCATACTTTCCATCATTCTGTCTATGCACCTGAGCCTCCTACAAGTGGACCAAACTTTCAAACTATGAGACAAATGCAGTTCTCCTCCTTTACGTTATGACTGTCAGGTATTTTGTCCCAGTGACACTCGTGCACAAATTTATAAATTTCCTACAGGAGTTTGCATGATTTAAATTGCAACTTTGCTTGTATTTAGCATTCTACTACGTAAATAAATAACTTAGTAAATTCTATGGGAATTCCGTTAAATATTTAAATCTAGTCAGTGCAAGATTTTCCCTTTCCTCCCTACGGTGATATTTAAATTCTAGCGACATATGCAAAATTATGGCCTGTGGTGAACAAGAGTTGGGGAGAGAGGAGAATTCTTCCATGATTCCATTTTAAACAATTATGGATGGGATCGATTAAAAAATGTAAGATAATAGCATCATTCCTGATGCATGGCAGATGAACCACAAATAGAGGCATTCTTAGATCCAGCTGTAATTAATTTCTATTTAGACCGAATACCCTCCACTCTTTCAAATCCTTCCTGTATTTCTCCCTCCACCCAACACATTCACCTATTTCAAAGTACTCAAAGTACAACTTTCCTCATCCCACCCTGGTCCTTCTTTCTTCTTCCTGAGAGGAAGAATTTCCCTGACAAGGAAGATGGAGTGGACTTCACTTCAATTAGTGCACACTTGAGCGCTGTGCTTATAGTATGATTCCCAGTTACTGTTTATCCCTTGGGAGGCTTGTAGGTTTGGCCACTGTGTCTTCATTTTGAGGCCTGGAGTCTTTCAGGTGCACCTCCAGTCACTATTCTGTCTTTATTTTTTTCTGCTGACTTCCTCGAGAGCCGAGCCCCTCTCTGTATTTCAATTTTTATCTAACTTAGCTGCCTATCATAT
Source organism: Chinchilla lanigera (assembly GCF_000276665.1). Classification (NCBI taxonomy): domain Eukaryota; kingdom Metazoa; phylum Chordata; class Mammalia; order Rodentia; family Chinchillidae; genus Chinchilla; species Chinchilla lanigera. The sequence continues at coordinate 37,678,985 of NW_004955408.1, forward strand.
GAGGAACAGCTGGCAAAAAATTGTGTCTAGTCTGTAGGCTGTCTTTTCACTCTGTTGTTTTTGTTTGCTGTCCAGAAGCTTTCTAGTTTGATACAACCTCATTTTTTGTTCCTGGTGTTATTTCTTATGCAATTGGAGTGCTATTCAGAAAGTACTTACCCATGACTATGTCTTCATATATTTCACGTATTTTATACCTTAGCAAAGTCAGTGTTTCTATTTTAATGTCTAGGTCTTTGATTCATTTTGATCTGATTTTAGTATAAGGAGAGAAAAATGAATCTATATTCATGCAGTTGAAGGTTTGTCCCAAATGGATTCATCAGCTTGTGGTAAGGTCCTTCTACACCTACTTTCATCAGGGTATTTAATGAATTGATGTTGGCTTTTGTCAAAGGATGTTTTCTTCATCTGATGAGTCTTTGTCTGGTGTTGGTGCTGTTACCTTCTGGGAATGAGTACATCTGTGCACCTTTCAATACCTTATGAGACTCTGTAAAGTATTGGCAGTAGATCTTCCTCGAAGTTCTGGTGAAGTTCTCTGGTGAGTCCACTGTGTATCAGGGTTTTCTTATTTAGAACAGTTTTTATTATTTCATGTACTTCATTGTCTGCTGCTGGTCTGTTATGATTTTTATATTTTCTTTATTCAGTTTTGGTAATTTATATGTGACTAGGAAGTATCCATTTCTGAGTTCTCCAACTTATTGGAATATATGTTTCTTAAACAGTTTATTATAATCCTTGGTGTGTTTTTATTTCACCTTTTTATTTCTAGGTGTACTGCTCTGGGTTTTGTTGTTACTGTTAGTGGTGGTGGTCTGTCTTTGGTAGGTTGGGCTTATCAATTGTTTTTCTTCCTTTCAAGGAGACCACTCAATTCACTGATCTTTTGTATATTGTTAGTCTCAAAATTTCATTAATTTACAGTAAGACCTCATAATTTCTTTCTACTAATTTTGGATTTGGGTTGGTTGTTTTCCTAGGACCCTGAGATGAGTCTTTAGGTTATTTATATGTGATTGCTGTATTCTTTTAATGTGTTTATTCACAGGCATAGAATTCCCCTTTACAAGTGTATTCATTGTGTCCCACAGGTTTTGATATGTTGTTTGTGATTATAGGACATTTTGGTTGCTTTTCTAAATTTCTTCTGTAAGCCATTGATTATTCAAATATGTATTACTCTCTTTTCATGTGTTGGTGGAGTTTTTGTGGTTTCTTTTGCTATTGATTTCCAGCTTCATTCTGCTCTGATAAGATAGTATGCAGGGCATTATTGTAATTATTTTGTATCATTTAAGCATGTTTTATGACCTAAAATATGATCTCTTTTGGAAAATGTGCTGCTGAAAAAAATGTATAGTTTCTTATGTTAGATGAAACTCCCTGTAAATATGTGCTAAGCCTCTCTGTTTTATGGTATAGTACCAAAGCAACAAGACAGATGACTATGGATTGAACCTTCCAAAACTGTGAATTGAAATAAATCTTTATTCACTTTAAGTGGATCATCTCGTATATTTTGCTATAACAATGGAAATTTGACTAAAACCTTGGTCTGTCTAATCATTAATCATTATATTTAAATCATAGATCCAAATTGAGGCACTTATTCTATCCTATAACAAATCTATCTTATTATGAATTTATTATTATTATTACTAACATCACACATTAATAGTAATCTAGTGGAATACCTACTAAAATTTAGAAAGAAAAGCAAATATAAAAGAGAAATGTTAAACATTTACCTTTGTGTCTGCTGAAGATGCTAAATGGTACCTCTGGTGAAAAGATGGAGTACATTTTCTAACTCTCTGAGGTGACAGAGTTCTAAGATAAGGCAGGCTGTTCCTGCCCAAAATTCCAGTAAGGGGAATTTATAGCCTGACTACCGTACCTTGAGAGGAGATTTTAGATAAATTCTCAAGGACAGAGACAACAGGAAAAAAAATAATTGTTGCTTAGCAAACTGGCTATGAGGGGCGGAGAGGAGCAGAGTTGTTGGGCCAGTGATGTTAACATAGCCAAGGGATGGGTCTGGAGCACAAAGGGAAATGATCACACTCCCAACACATACCAAAGCAGCAGGTAATGCAGCCACTCCACTGGGGAGCAGAGGGAATAAGTGAGACAGACAATGCTAAGGAAGGCAGCATGGGGTACAAGATGTGGGAAACAGCACTGCACTAGGATTCCAGAGAAATACAACTATACTCATCTTTGGCGTTCACAAGCTCCATCTGTGTGTAAATCACTATCCCTTCATCTTTAAAATTTAAGGGGATAGGCTCAATTATATGTCAGGTCTTTTCTGCATCTGGCATTCTACAATTCTATAAGGAACTTGATATTTTTAAATCCAAGTTATTGCCTTTGGCAGTGGGTTGAAGATAGGCTTTAAATCTAAATCATCTATCTGAGTAAAATAAAGTGAGAACTAAAATTCTCTCTCTGTGGGATAAAAATGGCTGTGAATTCAGATCAAGTCTGGGAGCTGGAACATAGTAAAATGGGAAATAAAATAGGAGGAAAGTCCAATAGATCCCATCCCTCCCCAAAAAACTGAGGGAAAAAAAAAACAGAAGCCAAAGATATGGTTCTTTAAAATAATGCACACATTTTCTCTACATTTTCTACTGAAGAGGAGTCTAGGTTTCTATCTAGAGGGCAGAAGAAGTGTTGGAGGAAGGCTAGAGCGGAAGGTGTTACAATCATTAGTGGAGACCTGCGTGTGTCCATGAAGTTACCAGGAAGAATGGGAGGGTTTTGTGGTCAGTGTCAGCCAGGTTTGTTATAAAGGTGAAGTTTCCACTCTCTTACTAGTGTCACTGTCTACAGAACTTTCACCAGATCAGACCAGAATAGCCAAGTTCTTCCCCTGGAACTCATCTTTCTCCTGCAATAGCTAACAGATGGATCCTATTTTAGCTTTCTTTAGGGTGACAAGAATCTTCAATGAAAATATCAAGAAATGCCTACTCAGAAGTTCTGCTAGGAATATTTAGATTTAGCAGTTTGCCCCTAAAAACCACAAATAAACAAACAAAAAATATATGCCGACAACAACAAAAGAAACTTTGTGTGAGTTGGCAGGTTCATGGTTCCTGCACATGCATCAATTTGTCATTAGAACTGAAAGCAACCGTGCAGTAGACTTTGCAACCAGGCCAAAACCTTTTGGTTCTGAGTGTGAGAGCTAAGAGATGACACCTGCGTATTTTCTCCATGCTGTTTACTGTGTAGCCATAAAGGACATTTTTGAAATGCAAATTCTTGTGTGGTGTTTTATTTCTGGCATATATTAATAGTTTCTTAAAAGAAAAAAAAAGTAAAAACGAAAAGTGTTGCATATCTTACTTCCTTTCTGGACATGAGACTCAAAGCTTCTATAGTTAAAAAGTCTTCAACTGTTACTTACTTATGCATGAACTACAAAGCTACACACCGTAATTGCTCAGTAATTAAGCTGCAGGGAAAGAAAAATACCTTCAGTGAGGAGGAGCCGCTCCATATGGTTGTAGAGATACACATTGTGCCAGCCCAAATGATGGTCAAGAAGGATTCACAGGGCAATTTACATTCCCTTTCAAATGGAGTCCGTGCTCTGAAGTACCTTTCCTGAAATTTATATAGAAACAGGCAGTTATATTTAACTTCATGAAGGGTAGAATTTTTTGTGATTATTCTTTCTGAGCACATTGGCAACTTTCACAAGCATGCTCATTTACCAGAGATAATTATGTGTGATTTTCTCCTTTTAATGAAAGATAAATAATTTGGCAGTCTTGCTGCAAGCATTTTTCTATTTCAATGCAATTCATTGTCTGGTGGGTGTCCTTTATTCTTGTGTGCGTTAGGATACAGACTGAAAAAGCTTTCTTTAGATCAATTGTGCTACTTTTCTGTGAGGCACAGACATTTGTACCACGGATTCATAAAAGACCATTAAAGGCTGATATTACATTAGTTTCTGCTCATAATGATGTAGTTCTGTATTTACAACTTACATAATTTGCTGTAGTGACAAAGCTTCATCAACCTGTGACAAAAGAAATAGAAAGTACTTTTCTGAGAATCCATGGGCAAGCTTTGATCAGCTCCACGTTTCAATGTACTTCTTTGAATTGATACAGAAGTCATTCCTTAGCCTCAATTTGGGACAAGCAGAGGTTTGTCATGACTTATATAAGACAGGACACATGTATGTATGCTTAATATTTTAAAGATAAAAGCCATACAAGAGAAATGCATGAACATGAGGCTCCAACTCACCTAACTGTCCCTACCATAACCTCCCCCATGACAGCTGGATTCCTTTCCATAAGAAGCATTTCCATTTCGTGTCAGTAGATAAAAGTTGAACTAAAAACAGGAATAACTATATCCTCCCATCTATTTCTGTCTGTACATCAGACCTGCTGTCCAAAAGAACATTCTATGTTCACAAAAATACTTGTAGTCTATATTTATCCATACAATAAGATCATCATTCATCTTGTGTGGCAGTGAACACCTGAAATGCAGCTAACACTATTGAACAAGTAAATTTTTCATATAATTTCACTTTGATGTTATTTTAAACTTAAATAGCCGTATGTGGTTAGTGGGTGCTGTGCTGGACACTATGGCTTTATGTTCATCAGAGGGGTAGAAGCAGCCCTTCCACTCCACTCAACCTCCAGCCAGCTCCTGCTTCTGTGTGCCTGAAATTGGACGAGCACAGTCTGCAGCTTCACAAGCTGTTCTCTACAATTGGAGGGAGAGGGAAGGACACCTCATTTACAAAATTACTTGACAAACAGTATGTTGGGAAATATTTTAATCTTCCCCACTCCACCTCTGTATGAAATGCAGGCTTTATTTAGAGCTTTCCACTATTACCCATCACTCTACCCCCTTCTCCTTTAGTCTCTGCATTTAAATTACTCTTGGACTCCAGGTTGCTTACCAAGAAAATAGGATGGGAAGCAAGAGCACTTCCCCAACAATGTGTTCTGCATTTCAAAATGCAGACCACACTCATACTCAACTTTGTAATTAAATCTCTGCTTAGACGCCTTCCAAGCATGTCAGAATGACTGTTCTAATATTACATTCCCCAAAAGCAGCATGACCAAAAAATTAATTAAATACTTAATTCCTCCTTAACCATATTCTTCTTCTCATGCTCTCCATCTCAGAATATGCTACCACCATAACCCAGGCCTAAAGCAAGGTTAGTTTTCTCTCCGTCTCCTCTCCGCCTTTATTTCTAGTTCCCACCTATAAGAAAGTTTTATTGGAAGTACCTGAACCATCTATGAAGATTTGGGTGTCCCCTCACATCAACACCTTCCTCTGCCTGATCTTTTGAAACAGGTATTTTACCTCTCTGCATCTATCCTTTCTATAATCTCTTACCCATATGTTAGGGTGGGCAGAGCTAGTACATATACCGAGGGGCTCTATATATAAGTGCTATCTACTTCTCTTAACTCTTCCCAACTCAAGCCCTACCGTGGAGCCTATTGATAGCTACTTGTATCTACCTTAAAACTTTAAATTCTCAGTGACTGGAATATCTTCCCCATCTTTCCATAGCTCAGCCCCTCACTTTGGTTTTCACTCATCCTTGCCACCTTATTTTGTATCTTCGTCTCTGACTTTCATCATGGCTCATGTCATGATACAAAATTGTCTCCCAACTTGACTTTCTGGATGTTTTCTCTCATGTTTTTTCCACAAAAATGTCTCTACAAAATTATGTTTCCCATACATCTTAAATATAGGTCTCAGCATGTAGAAAAGTGTTCTGCATTTAATAAGTGCTCAAAGATTTTTCAGGTATTTGTTGTAGAGATTAATAAATTTGCTTATGTCACTCATTCAAATACCTACACAGAGAGAAATGCAGCTAAATGCAATGCTACTTTTGCTGCAGAGACAAAGATACCGTATAGACACATTCAAAATACAGACATATTGTATAAAAGGACACACAAACTTAACTCCTTCCAGTTTTCAGAGGGTTCTCCTGTTTCAGTGATAAACACTTTTAACTTGGGTAGCGAGTTTGTCCACAACAAGGGTTCCACCTGTTTCCCTAGCATCCTCTCAAAACACACTCCCTCATCACCCTTCCACACTATGTTCCTTCTGTCTCTGGTACTCAACACCTTGCTTTACATTAAAATACTTTCTGTATGTCCCTGCTTTGGAGGGCTTGTCTCTTTTCTTTTGTCCAGTTTATTTCCATTATCCATTTATATGTTAGAGCAAGATTGCCTTCTCCATTAAAAGATTTGCTGCTCTTCCTACATAGGTCAAATCTTCCTTTTTGAACATGATACTCTGGTGAATGAATAAATGGATGAATGAAAGTCAATGAGGTTGCTAACAATTATTAGTCCCCTGAGTACAGCTGAGTGTTGAAAGTTACTTGCTGCTCTGGCATTTCACAATAATTAAGAATCATGTGTAGTTGCATAGAAGTCACATTCTCCAGCTGCTAGGAATGCAGTCAGGGAGATGGAATGGGCCTGCAGGCTCCGCCAGCCTTCAATCACCATAATGGTGACAGAGATGGAGTTGACACTGCAGAAGTTACCAGCTCTTCTATTTACCTACTGATATTTACTGTGTTCCCCCAAGACGGGCAATAACATCATTTACTTCAGATAAGGAAGCTTTGACAATTCACTGAACATTAAAAGAAAAAGTTCTTGGATAAAATGAAAACAACCCTGTGTCCTGGTGAGAGGAAGAGATAGATGGGCTATGTATAAATGCAAGTCCATTAAACATCCCCAGTGACACTAAGAGCAATGACATGGAGTGTATGATATTGCTTCATGGGTGCATCTTCTAAATGTTATGTACAGAAGAATATAATAAATGATAAGTTATTTGAAAAAAGGCATATATTGAAAAGTGAAACTATAGGTTTCTTGGAGTACCAACTAATTTCAAGAGGTTCATCTCTTAGTTACTTTTCTGTATTGCTGAGACAAAATATTCAACATCCAAAACTAAGAAAGGAAAAATTTACTTAGATCACAGTTTGTGAAGGCTTCAATCCATAATCAGCTGGCTCCAAGGCAGTTTGGCACATGGCAGAGAAGCAACAGTCTATGGCGACACAAGAGAGCAAAAGCAGCAAGAGCAAAAAGGGAGGAGCAGCAGGAGCAAGCCTCTCTTCCTACCATATATTGTACGTAGGCTGCCCACCCCAGAGTGGGTGTAGTACTCACATCCGTAATCCCAGCATTGGACCATGAATTAATCACAAATTCTAGAAGCCCACCCCAATCTGCACAAGGCTTTGGGAGGACATCTAGACACAAACCATAACAGTACAAATTCACTAATTCAAAAAGGAGAAAACCATGCCTCTATAATTTGAGAAACTGACCTTCTGATCATTAAGGAATTAAAGGCAGGCCATTAAGTAAATTATTCTGGTACCCATTCTAGTTTGATGCCCAAGGTCTTGGAGAATTTGCCATGGGTGACAACACTCACAATATCCCTGGTGTTCAAAGGGTTAGTCTGCACTCAGACTGTTTTGTTCATCGGTTGTATGAGACCTTGCACACATAAAAGGCAGAATTCAAATGTGCTCAAGTAAAAGTGAGCCAATAGCCAAAGTACCTGTCACACAACACAAAACAATCAAGTACTACATGATACACACTGAATCAGTTTGTATGTCTTCTGTCCTTAACTCCCTGGGATTGAATTCAACCCCACCCATAATGGATTAATTTCTACTCTGTCAGCAGTTTTGCATGTAAACAGTTCTCTAATGATAGCCCTACTATCTGTTCTATAGCCAGATGGACACGGTCCACTCAGCAGCTCCTCTCATGCAAGCATTGCTTTGTCTTCATCCCTGGACATCAACTCCTGGTGGCTCATCAGAAAACTGACACCTACCCTGAGCATCTTCTGAGTTATCTCCTTAGCATTTTCATGGCTTTCCAGCAGAAACAAACCATAATGCTGAAGAAGTTTCCACACATGAAAAGGAAGCATAGCATGTATCCTAAGAAATGTTAGAATTTAAGAAGTTAGGCAAGAGTTACCCACCAGACAACCTATGTTGAATTATAAAATGGTAATTTCAAGCTTAGTTTTGTAGGTTCTAGCCTGGGTCTTTATATTTAGTCATTTCAAATAAATTGTGCAGCCTTCATTCTCAAAACAATTAAATTCAGTTTTTCTGCCATAGAAAATGTTTTATTTATTTAATAAATGTATATTGCACACTTTCCTATATCTGTGGATGTAAGAGTAAAACGATTATCTCTGTTCTCAAGAATTTTACAGTTCAGCATTAAATACAGAGCTGTAAACAGATTGTTATATTGTTAAGTAATAATTACTTCATGGGGTTAGTTCAGAGCTTATGGAAGTCAATAAAATGTCACTGGATCTGACACAGTCCTTAAAAGCTGCCTTAAGGAAGTGACGTTTTACTGAAATCTGAATTTAACCCTCTGAGTTAGGCAGGCAAGGAGAAAGCAGCTATATAAGGAACAGGTTAAAAATGATCTAGGCAGAGTAAACAGTCTCATTTTGCATTATATATATCAATATAAAGTACAAGTACTGGGAATCACTAAGATAAAGTAAATTAAACAGACACAGAAATGTCATTTCCACATGGGAACTGAGATAAACAGCTCCATGGGTGTGTCTGTCATGTGAGGTGCACAGTGAAGAGAAGTCAAGTTTCCCTTGTTAGATTGCATTTAGATTCCCTTCTTAGGCAATCACAACATATACATTTAGGGACATTAGCATAAACTATACTTAAGAGAGAGAATTTGGACCACAACTCTTTAATAAGGACATAAAAACTCAAAATATCCATTTCTGTCAGGGAAATATTTTCTCTCTAAATTCAAATAATTTGCCTAACGAAATAGGGTCTACATCAAAGATAATTCAGGCAAATGAAAATGAATGTCAATTTGTTATATACTTTCTTCTTTGCCATATGTAAATACTTATTTCTTGAATCAACATTTGTTTCCTACAAGATACATGGGCTGGTACAAAGAGTTTTTAAGTGAGCAAAATAAAGTTATTTTCCCAAGGAAAGAATAGATTAAAGAAACAATAATGTTACCACCATGTGACAACTTCTACCACAAAGTCTCAGGAAATAAACAAGAACAAAAACCACAGCGGTCTGCTGAGACAGAGAGGGTTGTTACAGCTACAGAGAAGAGATCAACTTTGACTTTCTAAAATAATGCTTAGGAATTGCTAAGGGCCAGCTGAGGACTGTACTTCAGGTCAGTGTGACAGCCAAATACAGAACACAAACAGAACTCTGAGGATCACTCAAGGGTACTGGAAGAATTTAAACAAGATGAAGTCAAGAGCAAGCAGAAGCACAAGTTCAGGCCCCCAGTTTTCTAATTCAGGCTATTTCAGTATCTTTCTAAGGACAAGGAAAATTGGGATGGGAAGAAAAGGATGAACTCAAGTAATATTTAGGAAGCAGAATTAAATAAAATTGTTGAAAATGGACAATGGCGTAAGTGAACTTTCGCCCACAATTTGAGATCCACTCACACCTGACAAATAGAAATATATTCTTTGTTTGTTTTTTCTCCGGTACCGGAATTGAACTCATGACCTCGCACTTTCCAGACAGGCGCTGTGCCTCTGAGCGAAATCCCCAGCCCCAGAAATACATTCCTGAGAAAAGTGGACTAATGCATTCAAAATTATAATTACTGCTGTCAGGATATATGACTACTATAAACAAAAAATTATAATGAATTTAAATTGCCACTAATTATTTGGTGAATTTCTCTTTCAGGAGAAGGGATGAAAACACACAAACACACTCACACACACACACACTCTCTCTCTCACACACATACACACACATACACAAATATACACACATTAGAAAATAACAAGCAGTCAAGGGAGGATGAATAATAAATCCTTCAAACTGTTTAGATATTTACAGGATTTTATAAATCACCTCTCTGTCTGCTATTGGTGAATTTTTGTCTTCAGTTTTGTTTTTAATATCAGGTAAGTGGGATAGAAATAAAGTCCTGAAAAATGTAAACGATTACACATGAAGAAAATTGTTTTTTAAAAAAATGCAGTTTCGTTGAACAAAATCTGCTTAATAATTTTGGCTGTAGGCTGTAAATAATATTTAGAAATAGGAGGAGGTAGATTAATATTTCTGCCAGGCAAAAAGAAATAATTCAGCAAGTGACAGTGAACTGATACGCCGCTAAACAAGCAGCCAGTCAGAAACACCGCTGTGCAAGGGCTTTTCATACAGCTGGCCCAAGCTGGGCGCGGTGGAGTTGGACAAAGATGTGCTAAACATGCAGCCGCCTGGGGCCCCACTGGACCCAAACAATAGTTATTTTCTGAGTAGATCAAACAAGAGTCAATAGGAAAGAAAGCAGGAATAGCTATTGGGTCCATAGCAGGCTAATACTCCCCTTTTGGGATAAACTTGTGTTTGGAATAGCTGGTATCAAATACCTAAGTTTCAAATTTTATTATAGACCACCAGAATATAGTTCCAGAAATATCAGTAGAATAGCTAGAAAATTAAGAAGCTCTGCATAACAGAATCATTCTCAATACAGAGTCCCTAAGCCAGTGTTTTTCAACATGGGTAGAATATTCGCAGCAGAAACAGGAAAGGTTACTAAATGCAGATTCCTAGGTACCACCTGAAGGCTACCAATCAAAACTTTTAAAGGATTTAATTCAATGAATCAGGGAATTTATATTTCTGATAAAATTTAACAAAGATTCTCCTGTTTTCTGTTTTAATTTTTTGAATTTATTATAAGTATATGTGTATAAGATACATAATATATTTATCATAAGATATATATATATTCTTTACATAAGCAATGATTGATATATGTATCATATTTTCACCCTTTTTACTTCTCCTTCCCTTCTGTGGGAGACTGGAGGGAGGGGGTGGGGATTCTATTTACTATAATGTAAGAATTTTATTTTGCTTTATTTCAAATGTCATAGTTAATATATATGTGTATATATGTATGTCTATACACAAGCTACTGATATATGTATCAATATAAATATGAACATAGATATATAATAGAAACAGGTAGGTGTAGAGAGTGATTTGATAAAAAGATACCCAATTCCAGGTTTTTTTTTCATTAGTAACAAGGAAGGGTTTTATTAATGCTATAGAAAGACACATTCTCTTTAGAAACCAGGTTCTTTTCAGATAAAAGAACAAACACATATTTGATCATTAGACAATAAAATTGTAGTTTACAATCAAGTGCTAAAGCATTGCAGAGACACCCACCAAGGTGCATGTAGACAAGCTAATTCCTTTCATTTTCAGCTGGCACGTGTCCCTTCAAGAAATTAATATTCTATAAAGTAATCTAACAGTAACTCATTATCACTGAGCAAAACTTTTTAAAAATAACAGAGTAAAATATTGATTGAAGAATTTGGGATAGTGTCATTCAGAATTTTTCCAGAGATGCTGAAAATCTTCTTCTTTTCCTCTTTGTCAGACAAACTCTACTAAGTGCACTTAGTGAAATAGTGTACTAAACAATCTCATTAAGGACACTTAGTTTCTTCTCTTCAGAAATCTATGAATGTCTTTTATGGACAATTTGGTGAACTGTGGAATTAAAAATTCACCAAATTTTGCTTTTCTAAGTTGGGCTTCTGCTGAAGGGTATGGGTGACTGGGAAAGTGATGGCAGCTGGCAACTGAACACCCCAGAATTTTATAGCCTACAAATCTGTAGCATGTGCAAACCATAACTATAAATATATGCTTGTGAAATCATAGACTCATCAAATAATTGTGAAATCTATCTCTATAGATAACATATCCACGGTGAAATTGAACCTGGAGGCTTATGTAATGAAAACTATGGAAAAACTTTGTAAAGATGTGTGGATAATTTACCAACCTTCTCTAGCTTACATCATCAAGTCCTTCCTCCTGCTGGGCACTGTGAGAGTAAAATGAAGGAAACCTCCACTATTTTCTGCTATTTCTTCCATAAAGATATAAGTTTGCACATTGATGGGTGACCATTTTTGGTGCCATTGTTAAGAGGGTTTAGTTAATGCTTCTGGTAGAATAACAATTTTTGACCCACAGTCCTATGATAGTGTTACTTAATGATAAGTTATAAATTTCAAAATTAAAAACTATCTTAGAAAAGAATAAATTATTAGATTTATTTCTTAACATTAGAGTTGCTTCTAAACTCAAATTCTCACCTTCTGGTCATTCAATTTCTAGCAAGTGGATGAAAATTGATAGGAAAAAGATTCAGCTTGATGCTTCACACTGTCCTATTTAGAAATTACCAATGCTGTGCGCAATTGACACTGTCAGGTATCTGTGGCCGGCACAGAACGTGGGCCGGAACCACTTTTCCACCACAGATGACCAGCAACAACTAACAGGCAGAGCAGCTGGCCTCAGAGCACCAGTTTAAAAGTGGTAAGAAGCAAGTCTCTGGGTTGGGCCAGAGCTAAACGCTGCTGACACTGTCTTTGAAAAGCTATAGAAGTCTTACTAGCTATGTTATTTTTTTAAGATTTGTTAAAATGAAATTTTAAAAACAAAAAATAGGAATACTGATGACTTAGAAAATATTTCAATTCTTATTCTCCTCAAAGATTTGTACATAATTTGAATAAAATATAAGATAATATCTCTTTAGTTTTTAAAAAAGTGGAGAAATTTTCAGGGAGTACTTTTGTTACCATGATAAATCACCCAGTGAATGAGTTATGAGAAACATCATTATGAGTCCTAGACAGACTATCCATCTTTCATTTTCACCAGTGCAGCTTTTAAGAAAAAAAAAAAAAAAAATTATAGGCTAAGTGGGAAGAATCTATAATAAAAAGATCTTTTTCACAAAGCTTTGTATGAAAGAGAAATTGCATGCCACATATGCACCCCAATAATACTGGCCCATGTGTCATCTTTCCATTTATGTCCTGGAAAGCTACTTGTAGTTTCACCTAAAAATTATCTAAAAAACAGTATTGAATTGATTGCCTATATATTAAATTATGCTACATTCTTCTCTCATGGATTCAAAACATGCTGATCCACAGGAAAAATCCACACCCAAATGCAGATTTCATACAGAAAAATAAAACAAAGCAAAAACAGTAAGAATGATACAAAGTTTCAGAACAAAACGATAGAGATTAACAGTGGTTTTCATATTACATATGTTTAGCTTCATCGAAGTTGGTCAGCTTACCAGATATAAGAATGCAAGATTAATCAAATCATTAAAGAGAATAAAAAATAAAAACAAAAAAATTATAAACAACACAGAATTTCACCAAGCAAGATAATAAGAATTCAACAATGGTTGTCATATTGCATATTGTTATCTTCAAATTAGTTGTTCAGATTACCAGTTATAAACGGTTTATTGAAAGGCACAGTTAATGCTTTACTTATTTATTTATTCCCAATTTTGCACTATCATCTTTTGAGGTTTACACTGATTTGGTCATTACAGTGACTTCGATAAGTTTTGTCCATGCTTTTCAAAAGTCTATATGGAGGTCTGTAGCACTGAAATTCCCCTTTTATTATCACAGCTGTACTCCAATGAATGGAAAATGAAGTTGACAATATATATTTATGGAAGCCATTTGGTTATTTGGCTTTATAATCAAGTTCTACAGCATTTTTTAAGTGAATTTTTTTACTTTGAGTGTAAGAAACATATTCTTCAAGACATTTAAGATGATCTTCAAGACATTTAAGATGATCATATATATATATGATCATATATATATATACATATATATATATATTCCACCAGCAACATGAGCTGGTCCACTTAATTGTGGAATGAACACTGCTGAGCAGTCTTCTAAGTACCACACATATAATCTCTGCTGTAAATGTGTTCATAGTATTCTGAAGTTCTACAAATTTTATAGGAGTAACTTGCCTTTTTCTTTATAAATTCCAACATGAAGCTATGAAATATATTTAATATACATAAAATTAATAAACTACCACTTCACTAATATAAATGTATTGTCCTTATTTGATTCTGGTTATTTGATTCCGAATCATGGAATTTCTGGTAGTTTTTCCTATTGAATTTCTACATGGTTTATGAAACTCTAGAATCTGATAATAAAAAAGCATCGAAGCCATAAGGTCCTGTGGAACCGGCGCTCTTTTTCCCTGTCTTTATTCAATATCATAATAAAAATATTTGTAAAGGGAAGTTTTCTTGCTCATATACATTTACTTTAGTATATATTTTATGTGTAGCACAGGACAATTCCTTTTGACTCAGAAAGCCCTGGGAAGGGGAAAAAAGAAACAGGCTTCATGTTGGACACATTCTAGGTCTAGTTAAGACTTTTTCAGAACTAGTCCATTTCCGGTTTGTTCTTTATTCAACTGTGATAAACTATTAGTATCAATTGTGATAAACCACCAGGAATGTCATCTGAAAGCTAAGGTATTTACCACACATTTTTCTTCTTCAAAGAAGCCTAACATTATGATTATATTTTTGTCTCTGAAGCACTGAGACGTCAGTAATTTCTGGTCGCCATTTTAAGTTTTTGGTAGATGTTTTTTCCTTGGTTTCTTGACTCTCCCCGATTCATGCCAACTCTGTCTCCAGAATCTCTCCTGTTGCAGCTGCCCCCCTGCCAAGGCCTCTGCATGTGCCCCCAGCTGCTCCTTCGTTCTTCTACCGGTTACAGCTCTGAGCTGGCAAAGTGAAACAGTAGCGAGGTCCGTCTCTATGCATATTTTTCCCTCCAGGATCTGACCTCTCGCATCTTCTCCTCTCACCTCCTCCCCCTGCCCTCCCCTTTTCTCTTCCCTCTTCTCTTCTGATTTCCCTTCCTTCCTTCCTTTTCTCCTCTTTCCTCTCCTCTCTTCCTCCTTCCCTCCCTCCCCTCTCCTCTCCTCTCCCCTCTCCTCTCCCCTCTCCTCTGCTCTACTCTCTCCTCCCCTCCCTTCCCTTCCCCTCCTGTTCTCTTCTCTTCTCTTCTCATTTCTCCTCTCCGCTCCTCTTCCCTTCCTCCTCCTCCTCTTTCTTTATCCCCCTCCCTCTCTCCTCCTTCCTTTCCCTCTCTCCTTCTTTGGTTCAGTTACTTCTACTGGAACAGTTAGCCCGGTACACACCACTTGTATTATATTTGGATGCTGAAATCCTGCTGTAGTCATTTGCTGGCTTCATTTCTCAGACACAGGCCTGACACCAGGGCAGCGCTCCTTACTGCCCCAGAAGAGAAGCCCAGAGTCTCCTCACAGCCTTTGCTTCTTTATGCTCCAGGTGGAGGCCGGCCCCCTCCTGCCCTCTCAGGGTGCTGCTCGTCTGCTGCAAAGGCCTCCTCCCCGCAAGAGCCCCTCCTCGGACTCTTGAGACTGTTAAGGCCTTTTGAGCTTCAAGTCCACTCATTCTAACCTCAGTGATCTGCCCTCTAGTTAACTTTGGAACTTAGCATTTTTTCTTCTTCTTCAATCAAAACTAAAATCCCTTTAAATCAGTTGAAAATATTTGATTGTGTTTCATTTAAAACATCCATTAAGTGTTTAATGAAGTATCATCCAGAAAGGTAATGACTTATGCCTCTATTTTTTTTTTTCCCCGTACTGGGAATCGAACTCAGGACATTGTGCTTGCCAGGCAGGCACTTGTGCTGCTGAGCTATATTCCCGGCCCTTCCTCTATCTTAATATATTAAAAGTTAACGACTTATGGCTCTATCTAAATCTGCATGCTTTTTTCTCATAAATATATGGGGGTTTTTTTGTTTGTTGTTTGCTTTTTCTTCTTTTTTTTGTATCAGTCAAGGACAGTAAAAGTTGAGGCAAGATATTATATTTTTTACTGAGTTATCCTTAACATTCCATAGCTGCTCAGAAGCTACATATCAATGTGAATCTACACTAAAACCTTTTCACTGCCTTCAGACGTGTTTTCTCTGACCCCTCGGCACTCGGTATACTACTACACGGGTTCTGACCCGCTCTCGTGTGTTTATTCCCTCGTCATTCTTACCTGCTTGTCTTACCCCCAAGTCAAATGTTCTTGGACCCATACTGAATCATTTCACTAATTCACATTTTCTTCTTCACTGAAATATTTTATTTCACAATCAGTGTTAGAGGTCTGAAAACCATTAAATATTAAAGAGACTTTTTCCCCAAAACCTCATAGTACATAAAATAACTCTACCTTTTCTAAAATGTTTGAAATCTAACTTCACATTGCCTAGTACCTAAAGATACAAAACTATATATAAAAACAGTTGTTATACCCCTTTATAATATTTTCTAATTGACAAGTTGTTATCAATGTATTTTCACCTTTTTAGTTTCATAACATATTAAATATATTACTTAATATATTAAAATAAAACTTTATAATATATTTATAAGGTAAGATTCAATTGAAATTTGTACTAATGTCCATATTCTTAGAAAAAGAATATTGATTGATATTTATAAATGTATCAAGCACAAAGGAGATTTTGGTTTCAAAAAACTTTCTAGTGTAATGTTCTATTTGGGGGAATCTTCTTTACTACCACATTAATTATTGTAATTTGACTTTAAAGTTAAGCAGGAAATTAAATGAAATTTTTGTAAAATTTAATTTAATCTGGAGTAATATTATTTGTGTGCCTCATAAAAGAGATATATTAATAGTGATTATTTTGCAATAAATCTTCATTATCCTCATATGTAAATATTACTGCTGGGCTTAGTTCACTTATGAGATTAATGATAATAAAGGAAATACACATTTCACAAATAACTAACTGATATATCTGTTTTCTAGATTCTTTTGTGGATATGACTATTCTTATAAATTTCTTAATACAAATACCAAAATTGTAAGTATAATGGCCTTATATATTTTACAAACTAGAGAATTTAAAATAAGGAAAGTAAACTGTTGGGCATATTTTTTAATGTGATGGTTAGTTTATTTTGGCATCTACAAGAAGTCCCTGTACATTTCAATACTGTCAAGAATGTAGAGTTACTTGAGAAATATAGGTCTGTTGGCTCGGTGTGCTTAATGGCACTAAGTCTAAAGTGGGGAATGAAGTAGCTGGCCTCAGAGCTGAGTAAGATCCATTTAAAGGTCTCACGCAACATGAAGTCTCAGTGGGATTTTAAGCAGTGTACAGCATGGAAGGTCATAGGCAAAAACTTCATAATAAAATTTTCAACATGGAAAGCAGTCCTCTGTGTAATCTATCCCCAAAATAACACACTAAATAAAAATAACTGGTTGCTTAGTTCACTGGTTGCCTAGTACATTAACACATTAAAAATGCTTAGTGAGCTTGTGTTACATGACTAACAAACTATGCTTTGTGAGTAAGATAACAAAAATAAATGCTAAGTGAGTAGAGGTAGCATTTCCATGTTTATTCTTTGATATCTGCTTACCAGGTATCTCTTCTGTCCAAGTAACTAAGAAGTCATCATTGGGTTTGGCCTGAATAAATGTTTTTATAATAAAGGAGGATACTTGCAAATGTAGAAAGCTAGTAAGCTACTAAAATTCTTATTTTTAATGTTTGCTCCAAAATATACATAAAATGTACATTGAATTTATTCTTGGCCTCTTCTAGTTTAACTCTTGTTAATTACTTTGTGTTTATCCTTTGCCATGAACTGTTGTTTTTATGTATTTGATCAGAAAAGTTTGTTTTACCCTCTCTACAACTTCCTTCATTTTTTTCTAATGCTTTCATAGTAACAACATCTTTTATATTTATATTTCTTTAAATATTTGACACTGAAATGAGCTCCCAAGAAGTAGCACCATGGATATACCTCCTAGGCTGGGGAATCTCTTTTAACATTTTTCTTGAATATTGAGCCCAGTAGACACTATTATCTGGATAAAACTTTGAAGATGGGCTATAACTATTGCAAATGAGGACAAGATTCACTTTAAGACAATTTTTTCTTGTGCAGAGAAACTAGAATCCTTCATGCTCATTTTAACAACATCCCAGCTACCTCTTTGCATTAATTACCACCTCCATTTTCCCACCAATAAAATATTAAAAATAAAGGGCAGTAAATATTAAATTTGTGTTACACATAAGGACTAATAATCACTTGTCAACACTTTGCCTTGTTGTACTCAAGTTGGCAGATTTGAAGAGGGTTATTTGTGAAGCAACAAACACAACAGTTAACCTAAAAAATATTAACACTGATGTACCTCGAGCTCTGAGAATGGGCATCATGCCCATCTTCTATCTGATGAATCTTTCTATCCTGAGCATTGGTTTTACCTAGCTAGAAGTTCATCCCAGTGCATTTTCTTCATATGTATTGAACAATGAAATAAGCTCAAATTCACAGTATCACTGGGGAAAGCAAACATATCACACTGAAAACTTTCATAATGGGGTGAACCTGAAAGTACTATCTTCTTCCTAATCATTTCTTTTCTATAATTACCCCCATTTTGCTAACTTTTTTCCTTTGATTCTTCCCAGTTTCTGACCTCATAATATATCTTGACTCCCAGCTGCATGTCAATTAATCACTAATAACAAAGATGTTAGTTATTAAAGGCATACTTTTCCTCCTACAGTTTGTCACATATCAAAAAGAGAGGAGAATAGTCTTAACAAACTAAAAGAATAAGGCAGGTGGCTAACATTTTTCTAAAACATGCCATACACATCTCTCCTTGGTTGTCCCCCAGATACTACTTTCAATTCCACTTGTTCTTATCAAGTAACAGAAGCTAAAAACGTAAACTGGAGAACCCATGTGTGCTGTAGAACCACCTGTTTACCAGTGTCTGAGACATGGGGAAGTTAATCTAAACACATCACAAGGCAATGGCACCGGGAAGCTAGAAGAAATGAGTAAGACTTCATGGCTGCCACAGCACTCCTCTGTATTCCTCTGCATATTCACTGACAGCTTATACGGAAGTGTAGAGTCAGTATAAAAACCTTGCATACATCTCTATATCATGTGGTCAGATAGACTTTATTATATTTATCATTATATAGAAAATGTCATTATCATAGAAATAATGAATATAATAAAATACTATATTTAATATATTTAAAAGTACCTCAAAACTACTTTGCAATTTAACAACAAATAAAGTTAAACAAGCAAAAAATTCTACAATGAGATTTTTGGGACTAGAAATGCTACATAAAGTTTAGGAATCCATCATTTTGCAAAATTAATTTTTATAATATTTAAATATAGCTAACTTTAAATCTGCAAATAGAACTGGAACAAAAATTAAGCTAGATATTGAAACATTGATTAGATCCAACTACATGGTTCTAAGCCTCAGATCTCTAAAGCCACATGAGACCTGTGAGACACCACTCTCATGTAGAAAAGGATTCACAAATGTTCTAAATGGCTATTATTTTTAAGCTTCGTTATACTAGACAAATCAAATATTCTTTCTGAATATCAATCCCCTTGATAAAAAAGGACATGAGAACTTTTGCCTGTTAAAGGTTGTGTGATAATTTTTGGTTCATTCAATACAAACGTTGTTGAATGCTTTATGTGTTTTTTCTGAATAAAAAAAGTACATCTTCATTTCAGAAAATATATATAACAAAAATGCCACCACTTTTTAAGAATACCTCAACACTTTTCCTCATTACTTATCTTGGTATTTCAATCATAAATTCTGCTATATTTATAAAATATAAGATCATAAGAAACAATGTCATGGAAAGAGAAAAATGTGAATTTTGGAACTAGAAAGTCCAGAAATCTGGATATGAGTTCTTTAATGGAATTGATCAGGTTGCTGAAACTCTATTAATCTCAATTACTTTACTGAGATAATGAGGACAATATTAGCTACAACACAGGCTCATTTAATGAGACAAAGAATGTGAACAGCTTAACTAAATATTCAGGGTACACTTCCAAGAGAAATATTAGGTCATTCACATTTTTTCCCGAAAGCTATGAAGTCAAGATAAGCTTAATGGACAAAACCATCCATCCATCAAAGATGAAACATATTCAGACTTCAATGTTTTAAAAGATGCCAAGAAGGTAGGGGAGTGTGTGTGTGTGTGTGTGTGTGTGTGTGTACAGCACACATGTATACAAACAATAAGCATGTCTAATTGTGCACATGTGTACTTGTGTATTTTGATATGCATGTCCTTAAATGCACCTGAACAAAAACTCCTTTGGAAAGAGAAGGAGTAAAGAGGGCATGTGATAAATGCCTTCTGAAGGAGTCCCTGGCTGCTGACCACCCCGCAGCCCTTGCAGACATCTCCATCACCAATCAAAAGCAAAGCCACCTTGCATGTTGGAGCTGCCCTTCACATGAGGCCTTTTCTCCTGTAAGTCTTAAGCAGCAATCATCTTCAGCTTGGACCTTGCGCCTGCCTTGCCAAGATGGCATGCTGAGATTTTGCAAGCTCTTAACCACAAAGGTTATTTTGCAGCTAGATGTGCTCAAGGAATCTAAAGATAGAGCCAAGTAATAAAATCAAGTCTCTACCCACAAAATTACCCCCTTATTTCCTACCATTAAAATAGTTCTGCTTTACCCTGCAGGATATAAAGAGGATTTAGTTAAATAAATCCTATTATTTATTACAGCCACCATTTACAACAGAAATAGCTTCCTCCTACCTGCTTAGGGAAACAGGAAAGTTACTAGATCATCAGTTATAGTTACAGAAACATCAGTTTCCCAGCTGCCTGTGAACTCAAAGCAGCAGATGAAATGGACAAAGATGATGGAGACCTCACAGGTGATAGAGCAAGGAATGCCCGTGTCTGACTTTTTCACATTTACTGTGATAGAGAAGTAGGGGAGATATGCAGAGGCAGAAGTGGAGTACAAACATGGAAGTACAAACGGCAGGTTTACCCACACAGAAATTTAGCTCCAGAAAAGAAAATTATTTCACTATCATTCCTTGACAGGTTAAATTGGCAGCTTTCATGTAAAGTCATTAAAAATCAGAGTAAGTGCAGCGCTTCCAAATAAATACAATCATTTCTTTCATTTCCATTCAATCAAGTTGAAGATGAAACATGATATTTGGATAGATTTTAGTTTTTTGACAGTTAAATGCATTTGTAACATTGTTGATAAAGGAAAAATTATATATTTTAATGCACTAAAACAAGAGATATATATCTTCTGCCATCTTTGAAAGTTCATAACTGTAATTTTTTCCTCAAACACTGGTGGTTTCAACCCACTAAGTTAGATATAAAATACTTTTTAAAAAATTATACAAACATTTAAAGCATGTTGAAAAGCAATGGCCTTCCAGTGATAATTGCTGCATGTGCATGAATTACTAACTTATCTGTAGAGACAAATTAATAATTGGAAAAGTATGTATGCAGCCTTCAGTCTTGTCTTTTCTAGTTTAGCTTCCCATTGATTAATGGCTATCCACATCTACCAGGGATTGTTACTATTAAGATGTTTAATGATCAAGAATTCCAAGTTGCTCAAGGGGACAGGAAGGATTCACACTTCAAAAAGATGTACATCCACCAGTCTAAGAATGGGAGTAAGCCTCCCAGTTCCATAAACTGTGGTGAGCTCTGGCTTGACTCAGTGACTTAGCTCCATGGAACCCATTCTGTGTTTCTTTTTCCTACATTAGATTACAGGGTTGGCAGAGAATATATGAAAAAGTAAAATAAAATGTTATTTTCTGGATAAAAAGTGCTACAAGTTTTAAAAATACATAATATAGAAAGAAAACTCTGCCTACAACTTCATCCGCCACAGATATTCGTCTTCAAGTTTTAGTATTTTCTACCTACTTTATTTATTGATTTCCTCATAGTTGTTTTATTTTTTAGACAAAAATAGATCTTGATGTACATATATTATGCTTTACCTTGGAAAGCTATGTTCATATAATAGAATCAACTCACTATGCAGAATATATCACAGTGTTGTTGTGTGTTTAACCACAATGCTACTGAGGGGTATTTGGGTTGATTATATTATCTTATTATTTTAAACAATGCAGCAATTACAATTTATCCATACATTTCACTCCACACTCATATCCATATGTATGTGCAGATACACACACATGTAAAACCACACACACAGTTTCCTTCAGAAGAAGCTCCCAGACATGACAATGCAAATTCATAACATTCACACATTTCAGATGTTAATAGGGTCTATCCATGTATCTTGCAAACAACTACCTTTTACAGTACCTCAAACAGAGTGTGAAAGTGCTTCTGTCATAGTATACTTACTTTTCTCTTTGAATTCACTGTAGAATTTATAACCATACTACATTGGCTTGGATGAGTGAATGAAAGTATCAGCATCCATAGAAGAGATAGCTTATTTAATAAGTCATCAAATATGCAAGAGTACATGGAGACATAAATACATATGACCTCAGACTCAGCAGGCATCCCAAATACATCTACTTATGATATTTAAGACATCAAACTCTCAGTGGCCCAATTAGTTGTGATGTTAGATTAAATAAAATTTGTGGCTTTTGAGTGCAGAGTACAGAGCCATGCAACCCTTTTGGGAATTTTCCAAAATATACACCTGTATTTCAAAGTTTTGAGGTCAGTGTAGCACCTCTATAATGACTTTTACAGGAGCTCTCATGTTACCCAAAATAGAATTACCATGATTACATTTTGAAATGTCAGCTTTCTCTTCAAACTAATGAACTAGCTTCTTTGATCAAAAGGTGTTCCTTAAAAGCAAGTCCTATTTAGGTTCTTAACAGTTAGAGGGCAAGGGATTATAAGTGTTTCAGTTATTATTTTGCAGGAGGGTCATTTGGGCCGTAGGAGAACTACAATGACTTGTAATTGTAAACAACAGTTGCCCTTCACTTTATGCAAGGAATACACTTATTAAATTTTTTTCACTAAGAAAAAATTGTATGTTAATTTATATTTTAATTCCACAGAGGAAGAAAGTCTACTTGTTAAGAGAACCCCTTTAAAAATAGAATATATTTTATAAAATAGCTGATGGATTATTAGGAAACAGTATTTTTATTGCTCTCATTTCTTTAGAATTATAATTCACATCAAGAGTTTGTTTGACACACACGAATAGCATGAAAATGTAAAATTCAGATCTTGAATGCCATAATCAATGGAAACAGGACAGTGAGGTCAAACCTGTCCATTCATTTGGACTACTGGGACAAGGCGGAGGGAAGATTCAGAGCCTAGCAGGCAGGATCACACTGAGCAAGAGAGCAAGCAAGGAAGTGACTTAAACTCGAGTAAACATTGCAGAGGCAGAGGTCACGAGGACTCAAGACACATAAGTGGCAGAAATGTCATAGATAGATGGGAAGAGAACTAACATATATTGATTTTTCAAGATATACCAGGCACTATGGCAACGTCTTCTCAGACAACTCGTTTCTCTTAATTCACCCATCAGCCTCTGACAGCCACTTAAACTGCTATTTATAGAAAAGGAAGCCAGGCTCAGAGGAACTAAGAGGCTTTCCGACGGGCTGCTCCACAGATAAAAGTCAAGGTTAGAGCCGCAGAGACGTTCTCCAGACTGCCCCATGCCACAGTCCAGGCCAGAGACCTAAGTCAGAACTGTCTGAAAATAGAAAGGGATGCTAGCCCCAGAGCGAGCTTCAGCAACTCTCCCTATGGGGTTAGAAAATAATAAATGCTTTCCAGTACAGGATTAGGCTCAGTGTTTCAATTTCTCTAAGTTATATTTCAGGACTCACATCCATACATAGGGTCTGGATTTTATTTAAAGTTCAGGAATCCAGGAAGAACCAACTCAGATCTATTAAACTGGAGTCTTGTGTAGTCAGGAAGTCAGAGTTTAATAGACATCTTACTGAGCTTTTCAACATGACATTTTAGAAAACATTACTTAAAAACTTGACACCTAGTTTATCCAGGGACCTCTGAATTAAAATTCAGAGGCAAGGTATTCAGTTTTGTATTTCTCAATATGATTAAAACTAATCATTAAATGAGGAAAAAAGAGTAAAAATGAGTTAGAGTAGGAGAAAAAGAATGTATGTTACAAGTCAACTTCAAGAATTGTCAAATAACAAGTGGCAGAATTATTAAATATTAATAACAGACATGTTCATTACATTAAGGCAAATTTAAAGGATCAGAATGACAAACTATTCTATCTTAAAGCATATGAGTTCTCCAACCTTAAAAACAAGAAGAGATGGACGTAGTGTGAAGGTGTTTTCTTGTTTTCTTGTTTTGTTTTTTGCTTTGTTTTGTTTTATTTTTTGGTGCTGGGAATCAAACTCAGGACCTTTTACTTACCAGGCAGGCACTGTGCTGCTGAGCTGTATCCCTGGCCCTGGAAGAGTGTTTTCTGCAGTACACATTCACGAGTGTTTTCAAACATATGAGAACAAGGGCTCAAGTGAATCCAGTTCCATTTTTAGTTACCAATGACTCTTTCTCTCTGAATGAAATTGCAAGATACCATATAGGAAAATTTAGAAAGCCAAGGGCCAAAAATACATTAGATTCAACTAGAAATATCACATGAAAACTCACTGTGAGGGAAAAGGGTGCTATTTCTAGACCAATTACTTCTAGCACCCATGGTGATGTCTACTAATGTCAAAAGGAAATGCTATTCAGAAAACAAATTGCCTTTTAGTCCACTTCACATCTTTCAGGAATAATATTTTATTTCTTGGTTTGTGTGTTTTGGCATTTCAAATACTAAGTGTGCCCACAATAATTTCCACTCTGCTCCTAACTATATTGTTACTTATAACTTCTTATGTATAATATTCAAATATAAAGACAATCGTGACCCATGGATAAGTGGATAAGTTATACTGTCATTCATGTAACTGTAGTTAATATTTACCTTACTTTACATATACTCTCAGTGCTATTTAAATTATTTATATGAGTCACCTAATTTCATCATAGTTCTGTGTGATATAGCTATTATCAGTATATCCACTTTACAAATAAGAAAATCAAAGCCCAGAAAATATTGAAAACTTGCCCAATTTATAGAGTGCAGCTAGGTTTTGATGCCAAGAAATTATCTGTGACACTCAAATCTTAACCATTGTACTATACTAACAGAACTAAAAGCACAAATGTGAATACATTTGGTGTATAAAATCACAATACCCAATTTCAAATTATACCATAAACCACAGTAAGAAGACAGCATAGTACTGGCACAAAATTAGGCATCTGCCTCAGTGAAACAGAGTTGAGGAAACAGAAACAAACCATGCAAAACTAGTGATCTGATTATGGGCAAAGGAGCCATGTTTGAGAACGACAACCTCTTTAACAAATGGTGCTGTGGAAACTGAGTATCCACTTGTAGAAGACTAAAACTAGTTGCTTGTCTCTCACCCTGCACAAAATCCAATCCAAAATGGATCAAAGACTGAGGATAAAACCTGAAATTCAAAAACAGTTAAAAGAAAACACAGGGGAAGGACTGGAAGGTACAGGCTCAGGCAATGAGTTCCTAGTAGGACTTCAACAGCACAGGAATCACAAGGGACAACAGATGCGGCTACATCAAATTCAACTTCCCCACAAAAATAAAAACAACCAACAGAGTGAAGAGACAGCCTACAGAATGTGAGAATGTTTTTGCCAGCTACTTTCCTGATAGAGGATTAACATCTACAGAAATAAAGAATTCACAAAACTTAACACTAAAATATCAAATAGCTCAACCAATAAATGGGTAGGTGAATTGAAAAAATGTTCAAACTCTTTAGGCATTAGGGTAAAGTGAATTAAAACTATGCTGAGAGTCTATTGTACCCCATTCAGAATAGCTATAATCAAGAATACAAAAACAATAAATACTGATGAAGATATAAGGGAAAATGTACCTTCCTACATTGCTGGTGGGAATGTAAAGTACAGCCACTATGGAAATTTATACAGCGGTTCACCAAAAAGAGAGCTAAAATACTTTTTGGTATACCCAAAGTAATTAAAGTCAGCATTCCATAGGAATGCTTGCACACTTATGTTTGCAGTAGTACAACATATAATAGGCAAGACTTAGAGCCACCTAGGTGCCCATCAGCAGATGAATGGATAGAGAAAATGTACTGTATACACAATGGAGTATTATTCAGTCATAAAAAAGAATGAAATGTTGTCAGATTTTGAGTCAGAAAGATAAACATTGCATGTTCTCACTAATATGTGAAATCTAAAAAATATAACAAGAAAGAGGAAAGGAAATTATTATTAGACAAGAGAAAAACAATTAAGGGGAAAGGTGGGCGTTCTCAGGGCAGGTAATAATGCTTGCCAATATGATCAAAATACATTATATACACTGAAACCCCACCTCTCAAATGTGAAAATAGGGTGGAAGGCAGGGTAAGAGGATGATGTGGGGAAATGATTAAAATATGTTTTGTGCATGTACAAATCCACCAAAATGAAACCCATTAATATGTACAATCATATGTACTAATAGAAACTGGGGGAAAAGATTCTTAATCTCTTTTTAAGAGTAAAAGAAAAATTGAAGTGATTTGACTACAGCCTGATTAATATGTACTTTGGTTCCTTGTAAATTGACAATTTGTATAACGTTTTGGAAAAAGATACATTGGCTTCAAATCCAAGCTTAGTCACTGCACACCGGAGTGGTCTTGTTTCACTACGCCAGGACTTACTATTTTAATCCTATCCTTTAAGAAGGTAAATTAATTATTCCCCAACTGTTCTCTGTGGTCAGGTTATTTCAGAGGCCTGTGTGTTGTTTATTAAAATTACAGATTTTTAGGACTTAGCCTAAATAAGTTGAGTACAAATCTGATGGTAGGGCTCAGCATTGTAAATAAGTTCTCCTGGTGAACGTGGCAGCAGCGTACTTTGGAACTGCTGGCATAGACAACATAAGAACATCCAAGACACATTTTCCAGAGAAAGACAGATTACAGTTTGTCCCATATGTAAAGAGCCAATAATTTAATTGTATAAAAATATAATTGGCAATCATTAATAACAAACCTATATGTCACTGTGATATTATAAAAAAGAAAGAACTTTGAAGGCTATTAGACATTTATCTTTAATTAAGGATGGGTTCATCTAGTATAAATTCCACATGTGGAAGAGTTTCTTTCCATTACTCTCTTTCTCTAAAAATGCAGTAGATACTTAAATGATCATCAGCAGATTCTCACATAGCCGCAATCCCATACAAACACTAAATTCTGCTGTTCTAAGCTTGAGGGAATATTGCTTGAAAAGTGCTCTATGTAAAAAAGTAATTTTTCTTACTTATCATTCATCCACCTCAACTACACTGTGAACTTAAAACACTAGAGCACCATACAGTTGCTAGGTGGTGCTTTAATCTATTAGAAGAAAAATTTCTAAGATTCTCTTTTGTCTCTTAAAAGTAATATCTTCACTATTTTTTAACTCTAATAATATTGGACAAGTCACATTATCTGCAGTTAAGTTAGAATGAAGTGAATTTCTGAATATCATCTAGAAATAATATTTCTAATTAAAATGCTTCCACTCATGTAAATATGGCTTGATAATTTTTGCTAAAAGAATTAACTTAAAATATTTAAATATACCACTCAACAACAAATAATCCAACCACAAATGAGCAAATTACCTGAATATCTATTTCTCCAAAGACGATACACAAGCATATGAAAAACATGTTCAACACCATGAATCACTAGGAACGTACAAATCAAATCCACAACATGATGCCAACTGTGATAGTGCTCAGGATGCTACTGCCAAAGGGGTAGAAAATACCAAGTAGTGATTAAGATGGAGAGAAGGGAGAACCCCTGTGCATTGCTGGTGATGCTATCAAGTTGTGCAGCTATTACACAGAACATTATGAAAGTCCTCATAAAATTAAAAATTGAATTATATTATGATGACAATTTCACTTGAGGACTTCTCCAAAATAACTGAAATAAAGACTCAGATATTTGTGTATGTATGTTCAGAGCAGTATTATCTTCAATATTTAAAATAGCCAATGCAACTCAAGGGCCCTTTGATGAATGCATAAGTAAAATGGAGTAAATGCATAAAATGTATTATTATACTCCCTTAAAAGGGAGACAGTTCTGAAACATACTATAATATAGGGATTTCATAGTAAATGAAATAAACCAGTCACAAAAGACAAATAATGTACAATTCCATTTATATGAGGTACCTAGAATAAATTTGTATAAACGAAGGAGTCATATTTGGCAGGACCTAGCAGACAGGTCAGTGGTGAGTGATTGTTCAATAGATGCAATTACCGACTTTCTGCTTTTTTACAAGGTAAAACATGCTCTGGGAATGAATAGAGGATGGTGGCAACACTAGCACAGTATAAGTGACCTATGATTAGAGATGATAATTGTAATTTTGGACTCCGAAGTTAGTGTTTCAAGCAAGATACTTTAGTTTTTTAAATCATTTTGAGCTCCATGAATGTAAGAACCCTGTTACATTTTTCTTACTCCAACTGCCTGGAGAGGGTACATCATTCAATTCCTTGAGTAAAGGTTAACTGGTCTACAAAATGAGCATTTCCAAAGAAAGTTGATTTTCCTTTGCCTTAGGTGAGAAGGAGGTAGGGATTGAGTTATACCATCTACATTTGTATCTTAACAATCACATTTTATAAAAGACTAAAGGAACTAACATCTTGGATCAAATGTACAGCAAACGAGAACATAAGGAACCTCTGTACAAGTTGTTCTTGCCAGAGAGTAGAGAAAAAGAAATGGTCTAGAGATGCAAGGAAAGCGGTTGGGACATATGTCAAAGACTTAAATCAGAATGGAAAACTGATGAAAAGCTTAACATCTCTTCTGATGATTTAAGTAATCCATTTTAATCTTGATTAGAATGACTGAAATTATTTTGCATAAAAATTCTCAATGAGGTAAAGATAAAGTGCCCTTTTTGAAGACCATAAAGTTTTATAATATATTTTTACCCTAAAAATATCAGTCTTATATAAGTAATAAAAATATCAGTGAGCAGTGTCAGGTGGAATGGAAAAACAGGAGAATACAAACTAATGTCTTGTTCAAACATGAAATTCTAAAAGTGTAACTATAATTTGAATTGTATATAATTAAAACTATGTTTTACTTAAAAAATTAAATTACAAAAAACAATAAAACCTGTTTTCCAATCCCTTCCCTGCTTTGATTTTCTGCTTTACAATATTGTTGGAGACTCTTTTCTAGCATTATAGAAATACAACAGATGTTTAATATATACATACTGTTTATAAATGTGGATATCAAACTAAAAAAAAGAACAAAACTTGCTTTTATATTTTAAAAGCATTTTTTCACGAATTAAGTAAATGTCGGGAAACACACAGTGTCTGTCACAGGCAGCGGGAGGACAGTCTATTGTATATTGTCTGTGTACCAAAGCATACATCGAGCTCACTCGGGAGAACAATTATCCTAACTCCTGATGAAGCTGGTTGCTGAAATTCCATCTCTTGGGAATCTACATTTTCTTGTGAACTTGAACCTAAAGCAGCTAAACAATTAGAACCTAATCCTTTCTCAATCTCCACACTAAGTTCAGAGGAGACTGATGTGAGATGATGTGGCCGGCCACCTGGCAGAAGCCCAAGGACCACACTGCCCCTCTGGCTCTGCTCCGGATCCCAGGACACTGTCCTCCTTGGGCTTCCCAGTTTGGGAACTTCTGGGACTTTGGCTGAGGGCAGTTCCTGGAAGGAAGCGAGCAGCTGGAAGAACAGAAAAGGGAATTTCCCCCCTTCCCCTCTTTCTCTGCCTTAGGAATGATATTCTCCTTTATCTAGTTTCATTCTTGGACTAGCACTTGTGACTAACTATATTACAATAATAAATATTTAATTAGCAATTAATTTCCCCAATTGTATTATACATGGCAAAGGATTAAATGGTGCCATTTCCTGTTTGGAAATTTTATTGCAGCATCGAGCATGGTGACAAGATAACCACGCATCCTAGAGAGACTGGAAACATCCTCACAGGACTGACTAAAAGTGAAACTGTTCCAGGGACCACCACTCAAGCCAAGCTACTAAAGCCTGGAAATTTCAGGTGAAACCCTTGGAAAGGAAGTAATAATCATAGAGAGTGGCTGTTTTTTATCCTCCCCTAGCTATCAGATAAAACAGGGGAGGATTCCCACACAAAGAGAAGCGTTCGTTAAAGTAAGCTGAAAAGGAAGAGATTAGCATTTCCTTCCCAGGAAAGAAGCTCACAAAACTGAAGAACTCAAAGAGTCATCCCTGGTCCTCACTGGAGAGAAGCAGTGGAGGACGTTGTTGGATGAATATGACTTGTGTCCAAGATTGAAGAGCTAGATATGAATTCAGTTAACTCTGCTTCTCTGCAAGAGAAATACTGCCTGGGGAGGAGAGTACTTTCCCTTTATCTTCCAAATTCTTGTCCACTGATCTAGATTTAAAAGTACCTAAGCAGGTGCAAGAAGGATGTTTTTAGAAAGAATAAAAGAACAAATCATGCCCCTGACACAGCACATGAATGTTAATGATTTAAGAAAAATAAAACCTACAGTTCTTAGCCCATCTAATAAACCAGTTAGTGACATAGGTTTAACAGCCTGTATCCTTCACAGAACAAGGTAAGAACTTGTGTGCCCTCCTGCCTCCCTGCAAGTCAAGCATCTAAAACACACTTTGCACAAAATTGATTTTCAGTAAATGTCTGAATAAATAAAGGGTTAAATGAACATTAAAGAAGGATACGAGAGAAACTCCATAGCAATGAAAGAAATTGTACATTGAGCTTGGACATTTTCTTTTCTGTTTTTATGTGTCTCTAGTACTTACTGCTATAATAAATTAATTGACTGAAAAGCATTAATTTCAGTCAACCATGAGTTTTGTTTGAATCATCTGAGAACTTTGAATCTTCATCCCTGAATTCTACCTACCATATACAGATAGATAAAAAATAGATAGATAGATGATTGATAGATAAGGCAGATAGATAGATAGATAGATGATAGATTCATATATGTATTTCATATATATCTCGCCAATACATTTGTTGCTTGTTTTCTTTCTTTTTTGTAGGATGGCATTTCATAGGAAAATCAGATATTTTGGTTTCCCATTATTACAGCCAAGTATGCAGTAATTAAAAAGATGATTTTAAATAGTATTTACATTTAGCAACAAGCACCAACTTCACCATATGTTTCCTACCCTTGTCAACTTGTTTATGTGACATTTTATCTGCAGGCAGCAGCTCTGTTCCTCGTGGCCAAAGCCACATACTGCAAAAGCAAACAGAATGAGTGACAGGGAGAAATTAGTCAAGGAACTCACCTGTGCTGAAGGCAGTAACTTCTGTTGAGATTCTAGTGAATTAATTCTAGGAAAGCCCAGAGCCAAAGAGGGTTCTTCAAGGTCCCCTTTCATGAGCTGTGAGCAGAGGGCACCCAAACACCAGGGGCAGGTGACTGAGGACAGCATCTGCTTGTGTGTGTACAAAGCTGAGCTCGTGTCATATGTACGCATGCTTTCCTTCCAGTGCGGGTATCACCAAAAAATATCAAAGTAGCTACCGTTAGTTAAAAGGACTGGTGAGACAGGGAGGGAGATTTTATTTTTTAACTTTCCACACTGATTATATAATGCTTTCCTTCAAGAATAAAATGAGGAATAAATATTAAAATGAAGTCAATTTGTCCAGGCCTCTTGAATTAATCTGATTATTATATTGTATAGCTTCAGATTTGTAGCCTTTATAGATGAGTAGAGGCTTTATATAGAGAAAAAGACTCTAAATGAATGAAAATATACTCTTTATTCTTGTGTCTTCCCAAAAATGAAGCGAGGGACAGCTATTACTTAAAACAAGAAGTGACGTTTCCACTACCCTGACTAGAATACTGGTGAAACAGGAAGAGGCTTTGTTTATGAATCCTTGTCTTTCTCCAGTTGGTGAAAGGCTGGCTTTTCCTTTGGGTGGCTTTTGAGAATGTATTACAACAGTGTAAGTGAGTGTGTGTGTGTTATTGCACACTCACTTAAGTGGCTATTTAATTGTAGCATTCTAGTAAAATTGGCCAAGAAAGCATTGAGTATAGTAGTCATTTAGATTTCAGGCTCCCCAGAAGCAAGTAAACCTGCCCATTTTCTTGAAATGTTCAGATAAGAGTTAGAAATATTCCAACAGTTCAAAAGTATCTTGAATTGAAGTTGTAGAGGGATAGCAGGTTATATCAGGTGACCCCACAGTATTGGTGAGGCAGATATGTAGCCCATGGCCACCAAGGGAAAGGTCCATTACATAGGACAATCGCTTAGAAACCTGGACAGCCTAGAAAGAGTACAGTCCCAGGACTCATCTCAGGACTTACTCTAATGTGACTTGGATTCTATTGCCCAGGGAACAAACTCCAATACGAATATTTGCCTGCAGGAGGAATAATATGTTAGGTAGTAACTTGAGGGGTAATTTTAAAATGGTGAGTAAGACAGAACTGGGCAAACAGAAACATTTAACCAACTCAGTTTTAGCAAAGGCTTCAGGCAGTTCTGTGAGGAGCACTGAAACTGCTTTAGCCATTCAGAATTGTCCCAAGTCTGGGCAAGGTGGAAAGGCATTAATACCTGTGACAGTTAACCCTGTTGATCAAGTTGACTGGGTTAAGAGATTGCAGCAGATTAGCAAAGCACAGTTCTGGGAGTGTCTGCTGAGATGTTTCAAGAAATGACTGCACAAAATCCAGGAATGTGAGGGGGAAGACCTGCCATGTTTTGAGTGATGGTATCCAATAGATTTGCAGCCTGGATGGAACAATACTGGAGAGAATGGGAAGTCAGTGTGCATCTGTGAGCTGCATTCCTGTGGCATGGGAAGGTCTTTTGTTACCTCCACTGCCTATGGACATCACACTTGAGTTTATTCAGACTTTGCCGGGTGCACAACACCAAATCTCCTGGGAGTTTCCAGACCTTCAGCCTCAGATGAGGATTACATTTTGGTCCCTCTTGTTTTGAGGTTTCTGGGTTCTTGAACTGAGCAGCTGCCAGATCTCTGGCTTCCCAGCATACAGATGGCCATGATGGACTTCTCATCTTCCGACCCTGTAACCCAATCTAATAAGTCCTCTTTTATAATTATATATAATATAAGGACAGGTTTTCTTTCTGCTTCTCTATCATGTTGTGAAACAGCCAGGGAGCCCTTGGCAGGATGCTGGTTCCATGCTGCATGGCCCCTCCAGCCACCAGAATCATCCTTTTTTTTTTTTTTTTTTAACATATTTTCAAGTATCAGATATTCTGTTACATTAACACAATATGGACTAAACCATTAGTAGCTTAGACATTCTATTCAGAGGGCAGAACTGTGTCACTCCAACCAACCTTTGAGATTGCAAAGGTTTAAGGGATGATAGCTTCTGCTGACTCACAGGAGTCCCTCTTCAAAATTAGTCTCTAGCAAACAGAGCTACCACACCCAGCATTATACCTCATCTGACTACTTTTTGGTGCAGAGGTATTTTATTGGTTAGGCTTCTCTGGAGGAATGGAATATATTAACCCACTCTCCTGGAATGAATTCACTTGTAGGAGGCCAGCACTAATCTCTTGTACCCAGTGACCTAATTAACTTCTGCTGGTCGCACCTCTTAAAGATTCCATCACCTCAACACCTCCCTCCACCAGTGACCAAGCTTTTATCACCTTTGAGAACAAACCACACCCAACCCATAGCATATGTCTAGTACTGATGAATCTCTTTTCTCTCTCATTTTTTGATTTCTCAAATTGTGTTGAATATAATTTCAAATAGTATTTAAAAATCTCTTGAATTGTATGTTTTGAGAATATTTAGTCCTCGAAGTTCAGGGTAATGTTTCTGAATGTCAGTAGAGGTGTCTGTGAAATATAGATGAAATAGTGTTGATGACAAAGAATACAACATTCCCCATACTGTTTGCAATTAATTACATTCATAGACTAATCTAATAATGATGACAGTAAACATTGTTATTTAGCAGTAATGAATATTACAACGAGCTGTGCTGTAGGCATCTAGGGACTTGGCTATGCTCTTTTGCCAATCACTAAATCCTGCTATTTTGGTAAATTGCTTTTCTCCATAACAATGCGCAACGTTGGGAACCAGAATCCTGGGAATTACTCACAAATTGTCTTTGTATATATGAAAAGTAAATTTATGGAGTGATGACATTTGGAATATCACCCGTACATAATATCATAAGTAACAACATTTAGTCATTCATTTATTGAGCTCCTGCAACATACCAGGCAGTTGTGCAGGCATCACAGCAGATGTCTTTACTTACAGTTAATCAATGAGTTTAAAGTTGAGTTAATACAACCAGAGTGCAGATATTGAATATGACTGAAAACCTAGTGAGCTGATCCTACTCTACTTCTCTTTCATCTAGACCTTCAGTGTGGAGACAGTATCTCTTCCGGGAACAGTCTTAAAGTCTCACTGCATTTTTGTGTTATGTAGAAAAATACACTAAACTGTTACTTTCACTATGTGAAACCTAATACTTTAAAACAGTAAATCACTGAAAATTTGAGATTTTTTTTTTTTTTTGCATGGGAGGAGTCTAGAACAGTCCATTTTGCATAGGCAAATTCCAAGTTTTCAACACCCTAAATTCAATTATTTCCTTTTCTTTCCTGCTCTGGGGAATTGGCTTGGAAAAGCCATGGGCAATGGACACGTAAGAGGAGGATACTGTAGTGAGGGTGGGTAAAGTTCTTCATGTTTTGTGTTCCTCGGAGGAGCTAATTTCTATCATCTATAGGAATTCCTGAATCAACTAGGAATCTTGCCTGAATCTAATCTGACCAGTTTAAAGAAAAACATTTGAAATTATAAAATTAAGATATTTTATATTTGACAGAAATATGTTGGAGTAACGCCAAAACTCACAAAATGGCTAAGAAAACAAAATATGAGGCTACTGGAGCCACATCCAAAACCCCAGGACAGGACCAGCGCTGCGGCCCTCACGCGGAAACGCTCACTGGGGCATGTGCCGCTCCCCTCAGGAGCTGGACTTGTTTCTCCACATCCACAGCCTAGAGCAAATTCCCTCTTGCCTCTGCCTATTTATTTAACGAGCTCTAGATTTAACTTCCAATTATTGCAACCTACCTCCTCTGCCTAAAATACTGAGGGTCTCAGTTCGCAGCTTCTAGAGGGGAAATGGGCTCTGCCTCCCAACACAATTTATATAGTGAGATGCTACCAGAACAGAGGTGACCCAGAGAACGAAACGCTGGAGACCAAGACACATTTTCTCTAAAGATCCAAGAAGACGTAACTGCCCCAAAGCACTCTACTTGTGGTATGTGCTTTCATGACCTCAAAGTTATTATATGCTTCCATACCCTCTGCTTCTGTACTCCCAAGTCTCAGGCAGACCATTGTGGTAATTAGTGAGCTCATGAAACTGTCTAGAATTCAAAGGTAACTTTGGTTTTATTAAATTTAATATACCTTGTCAAGGGCAAAATAAAAAATGATTCAGATTTAAGGTACAGATACTAAATTCCCTGAAATTAATATTAAAGACAGTGTATGTCCTTTTTGTATTTTCCAAGGATAATTATTCATTCAAATTGAATTGCTCTACAGAACAACATGAAAATGATTTTACTTTAGTTACACAGAGCAAACCGAAGAGCCAAGTTGGACTCCTACTGAATATTATACTAGGACATGATCAACAGAACCCGTATCATTTTGTAATGTTCACCGATAACTCAATTCAAAAGTTACCTAGTAAAGTTCAGCAGTGAGCCAACCAATTCAAATGAGTTATCTGAGCATGACAAAAAAGACATGTGCCCCAAACATATTCATTTCTATTTAGTTCCTCACTAAGTAATTGTCCATACCTGTATATCTATTATCTGTGAAATTCCCAAAGAGAAGACGAGGAACTAGCCCCTGGTAGACGTGTTTAATCACAGCCACAGATCCAATGGTCTGTTCTGAAATGTTCTCAGTGTTTTCTCCCTCCACCTCAGAGGATGCTTTGTTTTAAAATTTAACAGCCATCTAGCTAGAGGGAGAAAACTTTCTCTTTCTCCCAATTTTCTAAGAATAGCTTTTATTTCCTCTTCCAAGGAATATACATGTGCCAAGACAATAGAAGGGAGAATGTTACCCATAGGCAAGAGTCCTACACAGGACTCAACCACATCCTTGGGGAATGATATTGGGCTCAAGAACAAAAACTTCCTAACACTTTGGTGGTGATTGTGTGTGTCCATGTGTTTATGTGAACATGTGCATGTCTACACATGTATATGTGTATTTCCCTTTTGAATTTAGAGTTTGTGTCAAGGAATAATTGTGACAAGCAAGATGGAAGTCAGTGTATCCAAAATCTGAATCCAGATCACTACTGGATCCAACTTTCCATGCCACAGAAATTATGGCGGTGGTACAGAGGCCAGGGCTAGCACTCCACCTGACATTCCATTCAACAGTGATCAACTAAAAATTTAACAAGCTACTAGATGGTCAGGGTAACCTGACCACCCTATAAATCCTCACATCCCTCCCTTGCATGGCTGACTTCAGCTCTGAAAAAGGACTCCTGATAGCCACCTGCCTCACTTGTCTCACCTGCCTCCCGCATCAATGGAGTTGTGTGTCCCTGACCCCACAGGCATTCTCACAGAGCTTGATGGTAGTAGGTTCCACATCTCACAAATGAATTCAGTTAATGAATTGATGCATAGTTCTCAGTGATTGCAAAATGCCTTCTAACCCTGAGGCTCTGTAATTCTAAAATGCAGCTGTTAGAAAAACAACAGCAGTTATGCCAAGTAGTCACCAGATGAAGCATAATGAATACAAACATCTCTGACACGATGGAGCCTGAAGAACATACTCTCAGAATCAATACTTCAGCTACTGGGTGAACTATGGTAAAGATACCAGGGAATTACTAACCTCTTCCAGGCAGGTCAACCTCTCTGACTTTTATGATGTCTGTGTGGCAGTCATTTCAATATGACTTGCTGGGGTTCTTTGTAACTCTTCTATTTAAGTTGAACAAAAATAAAAACTAAACTGTAATTGTATAAATTTAACTCTTTTGCTCTAAAGCAGATTTTCAAAGGAATACTATTTCCTTAATTTCCTGATAAACAATGGCACTATTTAATGGACCAAATGCAGCATAGCAAATTTTATTGGATAGCTTCAGAGTAGAAAGATTATGATATAGGATCCATTTTAATAGCTGAATCCTCAGAATCAGTATACTGAATTATTTGAAGGTTATCACATTAAATGAAAGTATAAAACTCCTAACTCACTTCGTGGTTTCACTCAGTCTGTTGTTGGCATATTTGTGTGTGTGTGTGTGTGTGTGTGTGTGTGTGTGTGTGTGTGAGAGAGAGAGAGAGAGAGAGAGAGAGAGAGAGAGAGAGAGATTTATCTTTTGTTCATTATTGTTTTTCTCCTGGGTTTAGGAGTTGAAAGGGACTACATAGTATGCATTCTGGGTTCACCATAAATTGCATCACACAATGTAGCTAGTAGTAAAGTCTTTCCCTCCCCGTCATCTGTCATTTCTCTCCCAACTAGTAGCCAGAAATGAGGGATCAAGTAAAGGGGTCCATTCATTCTGCCTTGAGTCTCATGAAGAACTCCTCTGATTGCTGTCTGCAAACCAGGAACTTCCCAGGAGCAGGAGTTAGTTCATACTTGCTTTGATGGAATATTCAGATTTTTTTTTCCAAATTTCTTCTTTGAATTTTAATCTCTTACTGATGCTTCAGATATTTTTTTTCTTATTCATTAGGCAATATTTTCAAGCTGCATTTCCTTGCAATTTTTACCTCATCTAACATTATCACTCAGGATAACTCTAGGATAGGTTAGTTCCATATACTTCCCACAAAATACAGTTGCATTCCCTGCTCAGTTAAGGACACAAGTCATCTTAAAGGGGCAGGAATGATAAGTAGCATGAACTATGGAGTCAACAAAGTGAACATAAACATGCTGACAATGGGTCAGAATTTTTCTGTCAAGCTTTATCCACAGTTGATAAAATAAAATTAATGAAAATAGTTTTCATATAAAAGCACAACTGATGTCTCCTCCTAACTTCTACTGAAAGCTGCATGACCCCCTTCCTGATCTTCTCAGGAAGCCTATTACAATTGTTTTCAGTTCTTAGCCCTTTCATGAACCTCTTCCAGGCTGTTCAGAAAGAGTACTTGCACCTGTCTGCTGGTTTGCCTTGTGAGCCTACTTTGGTTTTGTGATTGTAGTTGAAATTACTAATGGGTGTTCAGGCAGAAGTCTAGGAGAATTAGGAGTCTGAATTATGTCAAGGCAATATAACTGGAGGTTGCATGTTAGCCCTAGGTTTAGAGAAACCTTGTAAATTGAAATAATGGAGAAAGTTGGAATATGGCAGAGGAAGGAAGTAGTATTGCTTAATCCTTCCAGCCTGATGTACTGACACTACTCTAATCAAAAGAGAAGCAGATTGTGGCCAGTGCAGTGAATCCTAAAATGAACCACAAGGGGCAGCTTTCACAGCACTCTTGAGGATCACACTAATTTAACTGAGGCATCAGTTTGCATAGACCTTGGGGGTCCCACAAAGCAGCCTGTGTTGACTTATACCCTGCCTGCTGCCCTTCTCTTCTACACAAGCTCCTCTGTCAGCACACCTGAGCCTCCCCCTTGGCTGCCATATCATGGGCAACTTGTATGTTCCAACCACAACTCCTTGCTGATCACTACTTCTTAATCCTTTGCTTCAGGTCCACATGTATTTATCATAAATAGTAAATAAAAATTGTCTTGGTTACTTTTCTCACCTGCTGAGTATTATGGTTGATGCATTGTGTCAAATTGAGGAGTCTAGAAGCTTAACTAAGTGACTCAGCAGTTTTACACCCTGGAGGGAAAAGGACATGCCCTTACCGGCTCTGGGATGTTGTTCATTGTATCAATTTCAGAAGTTTAGAAGGTTTACTAAGTGACCCAGCAGCGGGGCTGGGTGCTTGTTGTGTTCATCCTGAGCCTGTGCAGAAGGACATGGAGATTGTGTGAGTGCTACATGCCCCCTGGGTGGGGGCAGCCTGCTTACAATGTAAGGGAGGGAAAAAGGCTTATTCCTCCCCCTTTTTGCTCTTGCTGCTTCTGCTGTCTTCTGTCACCTTGAAGCAGTGTCCCTGTGCCCTGCCACCCTACCTTGGAGCCAGCTGATTATAGACTGAAACCTCCACAAACTGTAAGCTAAATAAACCTTTCCTTCTTTAATTCTGGACATCAGGTATTTTGTCTCAGCAATGAGAGAAAAGTAACCAAGATACTGAGACAAAATACCTGATGCCCAGAATTCAGGAAGGAAAGGTTTATTTAGCTCATGGTTTGTGGAGGCTTCAGTGCATACTTGGCTGGCTCCAAGGCAGGGTGGCACATAGCAGGAGGCAACACTACATGCACTATTTGGCACAACTAGGTTTTTCAGGGAGAGGGAGAGAAATAAAAATAAAAAGTAATATACTTTGGAGAAAACATATTGAAACATTTCACACAGAATTAACTGGAAAGTTGAGATATATTTTATAAAAAGCAAGGTCATTGTGATAAGAAGGCATCTCCTTTGCAGATATAGCCTGACTAGTTCCCATTGCTCTTCGCTCACATTGCACATTCTCTCTGTTAACTAGTACTTCATGTTTGCAGTACATAAGGTTTACATTCCTTGTGGGAAGTTGGTACATTCACAGAGCACATCTTAATTCCTTTTTTCCTCTGCTGTTCTTTCCTTGCCTCCCCCTCCCTATATCTCATGTTATCTTAATAGTCCTAGTGAATTATTGGCCCCAGCAGAGTTTGCTTTCTCATCTTTAAATGTGATCCTTTCTATGACCCTTTGGATTTCTTTTCAGTAAAGCTTCTCTTCAGTCTTTCTCTTGGGCAAATCCAGACAAGATTAGGACTCTGCAAATGTTGACATTTGGCACAAGTGTCTCCCAGTTTAATTGCCTCTTCTTCGCAGAAGTTATGTCTTTCTCCTCAGTCGGGTTCCATGGTTAATCATTTTTCACATCATAAATCCATTTCTCTACACAGCAGAGGTTTAAAACAACAGTTTCTCTACATACTTCAAATACAAGATCCCACACAAATAGGTTTGGATTGGCTTTTGACAGCATCTATTATAGGCTGTATCTACTGTACAGACTTTTAACATAAAGCCATAGTAGGACCCAGTAGGCACTCCAGGAAAAAATTCAGCAGATAGTAACCTTGGATGGTGACATGTCCTCTTTGACACAATAGCTGTCACACATTAGAGTCAGATCCCACAGGTAAGAGACCATTCTGAAAGAGCTACAAGTTAATTGTCACAAAAGATAGAGGGATCTTTATAGTAGTTTCATTTATAGTTGTTAAGAGAAATAAGCAGCTAAGACATTCTTGAAAACAGAGGAATAAAAATACCTGTGGCACATCCATAATGGAATATGACTCATTCTTACAAGAGAAAACTATGAAGCCACGAAAGCTCTCAAAGGATCTTGAATGAGTATTTCTAAATGAGAGAGGCCCATCTGAACAGTCTGCATACTGTATGATTCCAATTATGAAAAGACAACTCCATGGAGACAGCAAGAGCAGGAGTGGTGACCAGAAGTTCAGGCAGGGCAGTAAAAGTGTTGTTCTGTATGACACTCTGATGGTTGATAGATGTAACAAATCATCCCTTTGTCAAAACCCACAGAATGCAAAGCACAGAGTGAACTCTAATAACAGTTACAGATTGTTAATAATAATGTATCAATATTGGTGTGTTTCAATTATTAAAATTATAATCAAGGCAAGATGTTACTATAGTTGGGAGGTAAGAGGTAGGACAAAGGGTCATGTGGAAACTCTGTACATTACTTCCAGATCAGTTTGTCTGCAAATCAATAACTGCTATAAAATTAAGTCCTAGGTATTTTTTTTAAATAAAGTAGAGAGTCAAAAATATAGTGAGTAAAAGAGAAATGCAAAAGATCAAACAGTCTATGAAAACATGTCTCTGAAACACTTGTTTTTCTAGAGGTCTATATTTCTTAATAAAAGTACTGTAACACACAAGCAATATTTATTTAACAGCATAGGGAACTCTATTAAATTCCACCATGTTTCTGTTGTCATATTAAAAAGTAATATTGTAACTGTAGTTTAACTTAAGAGTGAAAAAACCTACCAAGAAGTACAATTGCTGAAATGTAAAAATATCTTCTTTAGTTAGAAATATATTGATTTTTCTATTCTCTAAAAATATAGTGAAATTAGTAATCAAGGATAATGTCCTAAAAATATGTTCAAACAGCATATAGTAATCAAATTCAGAGAACAAATTTTTACATATATTTTTAAATTTGAGGAATAACAAAAGCATAAAAGTGTAAATCTTCAATTAAAAACATGCTGGCAACATTGACACTAGAATTTAGTCTCTTGCTTCACAAGTCAGAATTCTTTCCTCCACAGTGTAAGTATAAAATGTTGTGTGTGTTTATAAAAGTAAATAAGGTCAGAAAATTCTTAATTATCCACAAAACACAGTTTGAGCAAAGTTCTTCCAAAGTTAGAAATGCCTGGATAGGCTGATGCAGAGATATTAAGAGGAAATTTTGATGGGCATACACTTGTTATAGAACTTGAAATAAAAGGGGAGGATAAAGAAAAAACAGCTAAAAATGGATATTCGTATCTTTCATTCAGAAAGCGATTTGGAAGTTCACATGAGATAGGAATTAATAATAATATTTCTCTGAATATGTAAGGCTGTCCTCTAGGGTTCATGCAAGGTGTGCCTTTCAAAATGAAGTTGGGTCCAGAGAAATAATAGTTTATAGGACACAAGAAACACTCAAATGATAGAGTAAGAAGCATCTTTTATAAAAGAATGTAAAAGATACTTTCTTAAATTAAAAGGAAAAATAACATTTAGAAAGGAAGAAGAAAGAAAAGAATAAAACTTCCCATCTTGTTGTTACATAAAGGATATAATATCATGTAACTGTACTCCTGCCAAAAATTGAAATTGAGCACCCAAAAGAAAGCCTACACAGGATCCCCTCAGGTTTGACAATATTGTTGAGGGTATAAAGATGTGATGGTGTGAATTTGCTTTATGTAACTGAACACAAGATAGAAATAAATGCTGCCCCTACTAAAAAAATGGCTGCTTCTTTATTTTGCATCAATCAATAAGCACTGAGAATCAAGTTAAATGAGTTTATGAGACAAAGAATAAAATGTGTGCATAAAGCTAAAGCAGGTTTTCAATTTTTGTTTACATTGCAAGGAAACAGTTAAACATCGTTCCTACCCTATCAAGAAGGATAAAAACCGGGAATAAACAAATCGATTTTTCCTCAAGCCACTGAGAGCTAAAGACATGAAGCAACTAAGCAGCCCACCAAGTGAAGGAAGAAACACCCTGCACCAGGCTCCCTGGATAAAGCCCAGGAGAAAGACAGATTCACCATGAGAGCAGGTAAGATGATTTCAGGTCAAAGTTTGGAGACAGCAGACAGCCTTGCCAGCAGGGACTAGAGGGGTTCCCGGCCCCCTGAGAGCTCTTCTCTCCCACATCCAAACTCCTTGTGCACTCGCTCACCCGAAGAACCAGCCGCAGAGGAGAAGCTGCCTATGGTGCCGCTTCAGACAGAACAAACCCTGCTGAAAGAAAGCTGGCATCATGACCCAGGCCTGTCTTCCCTTAGGAAAAGAAAAAAACCTTAAGCAACTGGAAGGATGTCAAAAACTGTTTCCTGCAGGACAAA
This sequence comes from Chinchilla lanigera, assembly GCF_000276665.1. Taxonomy (NCBI): domain Eukaryota; kingdom Metazoa; phylum Chordata; class Mammalia; order Rodentia; family Chinchillidae; genus Chinchilla; species Chinchilla lanigera. The sequence continues at coordinate 37,721,878 of NW_004955408.1, forward strand.
TGTGAAAACTCACTGTGGCTGGAGACAGAGGCCAGAAAAATGTCTCGTTCTTCTTGGATAGAAGAAGAAAATCACCTTGGACACAGACCTTTTGGAGATGCAAGATGCCTTGGAAACTCCACTCTCAAGGCCAGGTGACACAGACCTGCCTGAGGTTGAGTATGAAATGGGACAATGGAGAGCAACATCCCACATTTGCAACAGCAGGCTAAGGAGTGCAGAATAACAAGCACTAGGAATCCACCACAGGGAGCAAGCGCTTTGTTTTTTATTAGTACATTTTTGCAGTCCATCATGAGTACAGTCATTGTGGAGACTTGGTCCAGGTGCTTAACACATCTTCTATGTCCTTCTTTTCCTCTCTCACCTCTCTTCCCCCTCCCTCCATCTTTTCATCCCCTTCCTTTTGAAAAGATCCATCTCCCTGTTTCCAGTTATCTACATTTCATTTTGCTTTTATACTTTGGGTTTTTCACATAAGAAAAATCATATGAAATTTAAGTTTGTGCATCTAATTTATTTCACTTAACATCATGGTCTCAAGGAACATCCATTTTCCTACAAATGACACAAGTTTATTCTTCTTTATGGCAAAGTAATGCTCCACTGAGCATAAATGCCACATTTTCTTTATCTGCTCATTTGTTGATGGGCATGTAGACCATTTGTAAGATGTGGCTACTGTGAACTGTGCTGCTTTAAGCATGGGTTTGTGTGAATTGCTGTAATTTGACATCTTTAAAACTTTAGGGAAGACACTTAGAAGGGGAACAGCTGTATCAAATGGAATTTCTACTTTCATGTTTTGAGGGACCTCCATACTGATTTCCATCATAATTTACCAGTTCACATTTCTATCAAATTAAAAAATTTCTTCACAGCAAATGAAATCATCAAAAGAATGAAGAGACAACACATAGAATAAAAAACCAAACCCAGCTATTCTTCGGCCAGTGGATTGATATCTAAAATATATAAAGAACTCGAGGAATTAACCCCCCAAAATGAAAAAATGTGAAACTGAAATGAATAGACATCCCTTAGAAGAAGTAGAAGTGGTTATTAAACACATGAAAAAAATATTCAACATCATTGACCATTGGAGAAAAGCAAATTAAAACCACATCAATATTTCATCTTACTCCAGAAAGAAGAGCTGTTATTAAGAAATGAAATAATAACATATTTGTGAGGATGTAAGGAAAAAGAAACCCTTCTACACTGTTGGTGGTACTTTCAGAGAGACTAAGTCCAAAGTGCGGGTTCCCAGGAAACTCCTATGGGTGGCCACAGCAATAACAGTATCTCAAAAGAGCTATAAGCAAGTTTCCCAAAGTTGAAAGATGCACACTTAATTTTAAAAAATTATTTTAATCTCTATGTATTTGTTGTGAATAATTATGATTGGGAATTTTAAAAGTATAAATTTCAACAGTATCAAAAAACAAGCATGCACAAAGCGTGAAGAAAAGAAGGAAGAACTAAATAAATGGAAAATGACGTTGTGTTTGTAGTTTGAAGACTGAATAGTAAAGTGTCAACTTTGTATAAGTTTCTTAGAGACTCAATGCAAAAACAAATCAAAATTCAACAGAGGGTTTTTGCTGTAAGAACTGAAAAGCTGACTCTAAAATTTGCTAGCAAAAGCAAGTAATCTAGAGTAACAAAATAAATTTGAAAGAGAACGGTAATATTGAAGAACCAAAACTACATGCTTCTGGGCTTTCTCTAAAACTGCATTAATTAAGAAAATATAATGTGAAAAGACAAGCATATCAATCCAATTGAATACGAAAAAGAGAACAAAAGAAAATAGAGAAAATCATTGTGACTTGCTATAAAGCAACAGTAATTTTAATTATGAACCATATAAGAAAAATTGAAAAAGAGGACTTCAGCAATATGAAAAACATCTGTCCATCAACATATTCTCTTAGGGCTGGGGGTGCAGCTCAGTGGGCATTGTACCTGCCTGGCAAGCACAACGTCCTGAGTTCGATTCCCAGTACCAATATTCCCTAAAAAAAAAAAAAAAAAAAAAAAAAAAAATGTTCTCTTAAGAAAATGAAGAATAAGCCACATGTTGGGAGGAAATATTTGCATATTCGGTAAAGGACTTTTATCTAGAATATCAAAAGTATTCTTAATATTTAATAATGATTAAAAAAGCAATGAACTAATAAAAGGTCCAAATTTTTAAGCAGATAATCTAATAAAGATATGATATTAACAAAATTAATATGAAAACTGGCCTACCAGTATTACTTATTAGGCAAATGGAAATTAAAATCCAATGAGATGCTTTTTCACACATGTTGAAATGATTTACAGCAGTAGCACTGCCAATGACATGCCAGGGGACCATGGAAACAATCAAGTGTCTGGGGAGACTGCACGTCATGCCATTCCTGAGACAGTTCACCAATTTCTTCTAAACACCTGAGTCCTACATGGCCAAGCAATCAGTTCCCAGGTACTTACCAAGGTGAAATGAAAACTTACAGTCATTCTTAACTCAGACGTGATGGTCTCAACAATTGTAACCGCAAGTACTATAAAGCAGAAACAATTCACACATCCCTTAATGGATGAAAGAATCAGCAAACTGTGGTTTATGCATATAATGAAATTAATTAAGCAATAAAAATGAATGAATTGTTGATGTTCTCACAACATGGAAGACTCAAATGCATTATGTTAAAATGAAAGAAGCTAGAATCAAAGACTATCTAGTGCACAATTCTATTTATACTAGGTTCTGGAAAAAATCCAGCTATACGAACTGAAAAATGTGTCGGGAGAGGATAGGGAGTGGATTGTCTACAAAACGGCATGAGGGTATTTTTTATGTGATGGAACTGTCTTACATACTGCCTGTAATGATGGTTTTACAGTTGTATGTATTTCTCATAACTCAGAACTGTCCACTAAAAGAAGTGCATGTTACTTTGTCAATTCACCACAGCAGTGTGTGTGTGTATATGTGTGTGTTGTTCAGGATTGAACCCAAGGCCTTGCACATGCTAGACAAGCACTTTACCACTGATCTATATTCCCTGCTCAGTTTTACCACAATTTTTTGAAAAGACTAAACTTGTAAAAATAGTCAAAGGTACCATTTAAAACTGTGCTACCTTTCGCCTCCAGATATTACACTCACACATTCATTGACAGAAATAATTTGCCACCATACACATTTGCACTCAAGCTGTACTCAGAGCCAAAGTCTGAAACTAGCAGATAAGTTCAAAACTGTACAGTTTGACTTAGTGTGTAATTTTATGCTAAACAAACAGTTAAAGTGGACATGGCTTTTACTTAATTCCATAAGGCATGTATTTTGCACAGTTAGTCACTCACTATAGGAAAAGGTAAATCTCTAAAACTAAACATGAGCTCATCATCCTCTTGATAGTCTGCCTGGGTACCTCTCCTTCCCCGAGAGGTCTCTGAATTTACCATGGTCTTTTCAAGGTGTAAGAGGCCTGCTGCACATTACCATTCTAGATATTAGAACTAAACATGTCAAAATAAAGAATTTAAATGAGTAAAATAACTTACTTAATTTATTAATTAATGAAGGAATAATGATACAATTAAGCTTGTTTTAGTATTTGCAGAACAGGATTTTATATAGTCTATCAGGAAAGCCACTTAAATAATTGCTAACATAACATTCTTAAGTAAGATATAAAACTGGTTAATGTCCTACAGTGCAATAAAATCTTGACTTTTCAAGATATCTTTCTAACCACATAATATACATGAACTTCACAGCTTTTGGACTGCCATGAAATAGTAAAGAGCAAAGTAAACAAATGAACAAAAACCCTATCAAGCTGGATGTGGTAGCAAACTCCAGTAATCTCAGCACTCCTGAGGTTGAGACAGAAAGACCGCAAGTCTGAAGCCAGCCAGGGTGACTTACCAAGACCCTGTCTCAAAACTTAAACATAATTAAAAGGACTGTGGATGTAGCTCACTACAAGGACCCTGGCTCCAATCCCTCATACCACGAAACAAACAAAAAATACCGAACACAGCTGTGACTCAGTGAATGTGACTCACTCTTCCAAAGAAGCCACATTTTAATCATTCTTCCTGCACATCTGTTAGGGGCAGAATAACGCCAAATCCTTGATAGAAGCAGCAGTGCCAATGAGTGAGTTGCCTCCCCATAAATGCATGTTATGGTTTGTGCATAGATGCTCCCCACATCTCATGAGATCACGCACTAGGCCTTTGAAAGGTGATTTAGAGCTGGTTGGTTTAGAGCGAACTTGCTGTTAGGAGTTGGGGTCTGGATGGAGGGGTGGGCTTGATCCAGAAGGTTGAATCTTCCCTCCCAGTTCCCCGCTCATGCTCCCTGCTTCCCTGCTACCTGCCATGAGCAGCTCTCCTCCACTATTCCTCTGTGCCACACTGCCCTGCCTTGGGGCCAACGGACTATGGACTGAAATCTACCATTGTGAGTTAAAGTAAACCTCTGCCCCTTTAACTCATGAGTGTGAAGTACGGTGTCCCGGTGAAAAGAAAGCAATAAAGACACTGTAGGTGCAGTGGGCAGAAGTTAGGCCGTCAACAAATGGTGATATTTGGGAAGGACACATGGAATCAGAATTTTTTTCTCTCTAAAGTTCTTATCAGGACCCTATAATTTTGTGCTTTCTTAATTCATTTCTTTTGCTTATGCTCCCTTAGCCTGGGGGAGTAAATCACATTTTTCATTTCCAATGCACACAAGATCATTTGACCTTAAGAAGCCTTAGAATATAGGCTGCACTCTGAGCTGAGTACTCAAACTCAGTCAGAGGCCAGGTCCTGCTGGTGGTTGGCAAAGTACAGTGATTGACAGCCCATAAAGTATACATTGGACGGGTACAGAATAGCTCATACAAGGACAAGCTTCCGGCCTTACAATGCTCAGCTTGGACCCATGATAGTCTTTATATGGAAATAACCTACTAAATATCTTAGTTACATTTTTATCATTATTGAGACAAAACATTCAACATCCAAATTTAAAGGAGGAAAGGTTTATTTGGGTCAGTTTGTAGAGGTTTCAGTCTACAGTTGGCTAAATCTGAGGCAGGGTGAGGTGACAGAGGGGCATCACAGAGGAGAAACAGTTCATGGGGCACAGAAGGCCACAAAGAAGCAAAGTAGAGGAGATGCAGCAAGCTATAAGCAACAGCTTTCTTTCTGTCCCTTATTGTCCATCCAAGCTACTGCACTTAAGGTGAGTAGCACTGACACCCAGCGTGGTCCTTCCCACGGTCCACACTTAGAACTATGCCAAACCCATCAGTGGACTAATTTAGTAATCATACACCCTTGATCCCAGCATCTCACAGTCTAGGTCCAGCCACCTCTGAAAACCCCCACCTATGACCACATGAGGCTTTGGGGAGACATCTAGACACAAGCCATAGCACTAAGAAATATAGAATGTGGTCAAAATATTTTTATAATATAATTATTTGCAATAATTCTAGAGACACAGCTTCTTTAGGAGCATGACTAACTCCTAAGAGAGAAGAAGCAATGTCTCACCACTTGTGTTACTTGGACCTTAGATAAATTGATTTACTCCCATCCCCAGGGAGCTGTCTTTGTGGATTCCTCCACCCCACTCTAACTCAACCGGTCCTGTGAAGAATCACTGTCTATATTATTGACACAAAGTTAGTGCTTAATATATTGACTTGAGAAATTGGAAGTACAGATGAGGTCTCAGAGTAAGAGAGAGGAAGAGAACCTCCATCTTGGGGAACATTAAAAGTTTTGGTAGAAGTATAAGAGCCAGCAAGGGAAACCAAGACTTAGGGATGAAGTAGTCAAGTCTCTCAAATGAATTGAAAGTTGGAATGAAATGATTATCAAAAATGTGAACTAGATTTTAAAATAGAAGTTTTAGGTGATCTGCCAGCCAATTATAACTAATTAAATAAGTCAAATTGTAATGTATCAAATTGTGATTAGGTGGGTGACTTATAAGTTCAGCCTTCTACTGAGAATAATTAAAGAAAAAGCTGTATAAAAATTATAGACAAATACATTATTACTGTGGAAAGTAGAATGATCTGGGGAGAGCTGAGGGTCCATGTGAAGTTGCATCTGTAAACACAGTGGTTCCTATCTGATCTCTTCTAGGGTTATCTTCAACAATTCTGAATTCTGAGCATAGGCTCAAATACGGAAGCTGTTTAGATTGATACAGGTAAGGAATTTCCCCAGGGGAATAGTTAAGATAATTTAGTTCACTTTAAAGAGTAAGATTGATATAGCAGACTATCAAAGCAAGCTCAGCAGGGAGGAAAGAAAAGCAGAATAAAATATATAAAGGTAAAATAGAAATAAAAAGGAAAAACCAAAGAAAAAGAAAAGTCACTATTAGGGTAGTAACTCTTCAGGAAATCTAGAGGGTATCCAAAGAATCAGAAACCAGAAATTATTATTATTTAAAAAGAGAGAAGATGGTCTGTCTCCTGCAAAAGCAGATAGTAAAGCTTAGGAATGGGATCATAATTTTAAGAATAAGTAGAATGTCAGGGACCCCCTCCAGTGACTCCCCAATTCCTGCAAGGTGTTAGGTGCACGGTGAAAAAAAAGAGCAGGACACAAATAGCAATGCCAGGGGGTTGGGAGGGCCAGTTGTTTATGGGAACAAAAGGCCCCTGGGCAGCTCAAACAGTGTCTATTGATCACATTTGCATTGGGGAAAATGGTGAGGAGATTCGGGTCGCTCAGAGGGCGGTGGTGGTCTTATGCTAATGAGGATCTTTATGTTGATGAGGACTTGGGGAGAGATGGCAGGTTAAAAAAGAGTTTGTCCTTTCCCCAAGGTGAAGCCTTTTTTCAATTACTACTTGGTTCTCAAGGCACCAGGATGTCTTCAGCTGATGTAATCTTGCCCTGGGGAGTCACAGTGTCATGAGATCCTTGAGGCCTCAACTGTGACCAGAGGCACAGGGAGTTACATTTTTGCATACTATAGCCAGCTCCCAAGGCGAGATACTAGGCCTCAGAGAAACCCGAATTGCAATTTAATTATGAAATGCTTTTCCTCCCAAAATTATATAGAATGGCCTTAACAGTAGAAAGTGGAAAGCAAAATGAGAATGAGTTCAGAATGTTTCGTGCTCCCTTTGGTAGCTATTTCACATGAGCTGACCTATGTGTGACGCATGAATGGATCAGCCACACCTGGCTTTGGAAAGCATTGTAAGCACAGGTAACTGATCGCTGGTCAGATAGCTCATGGCAGATACATGCTCTGGATGTTGACAAAGGTAACAAAATAATATAGTGGCTAAAGTACAGCTTCTTTAACAAACGGGGTTGGGAAAACTAGATATCCACAAGATTGACATGTAACCTGTTTTTCACCCTGTCCAAAAATTAACTCAAAATGGATGAAAGACATTCATGGAAGAGCTGAAGCTGAAATTACTAGAAGAAAAGGCAGGGGAAACTGTTCAAGATATTGGTACAGGAAATGATTTTCTGGATAGGACTGTGAAACCACTGAAAGTAAAGTAAAAATTGACAAATGAGATAATATCAAACTAAAAAGATTAGTCATGCCAGAAAAAAATCAACAGTGAAGAAACAATATTCAGGAGAGACAAAACATTTGCCAACCATTAGTCTAACAGGAAGGTTAATATCCAGAATATTTAAAGAACTCAAAATATATAATAAAACAAGTAATTTTATTAAAAATGTGAAAAATAATCTGAATAGGTACTTCTCAAAAGAAAAAATACAAAATGCTAAAAATACATGAAAAATGTTCATTATGAGCTATCAGGGAAACACAAATCAAAAAAATATTGAGATACCATTCTACCTAGTTAGGGTAACTACTGCTAAAAGGAAAAATTTAACAAATTCTGGCAGAGATATGGAGTACAAAGATTTCTTAAAGACTGTTGATGTAAATGCAGATTAGTACAGCCACTAGAGAAAACAGTGTGGAGATTCCTGAAAAAGCTGGAAACAGCTACTGTCTGGTCCACCCATCCTACTCCTGGCTGTCCATCCAAAGGAAATGAAGTAAGCATGACAGAGAGAGACTGGCATGCCTATGTTTATTGCAGCACTATTCACAACAGCTAAGATATTGAATCAGTTTAGGTCCTCACTGAGAAAATTTGGCATATAAACACAGTGGACTAATACTGACCCATAAAGAAAAAGAAAATCCTGTTATTCATCCAAAAATGGACAGAACTGGAGTTTATTGTTATGACTGAAATAAGCCAGTATAGAAAGACTGCATCACATGTTCTGTCTCAGAAGGTAACTAAACCTGAGAGGTCAGCCTGAGATTGGGTAGGGATAACCAGGATGGGCACTGGCAAGATAAAGAGGTGAGGCGAAAAATCGGAAGAAGGGTGGAGAAGTATGATCGGTACGTGCTGTGTGCCCATACGAAAATATCACAGTGAATTCCATCAGTATGTGCAATTGATGTGTTAATGAAAAGTTTTGAAAAATCTGTTCTATACTCTTAACCTTAGAATAAACAAGCAATTTTTATGTTCAAAAAACATCTTCTACCTATCTTACTCCATCCTGAACAGAAATAGGGAAAAGATGAACACTAATTCTTATAAAAAATAACCTTCACACATCCAATATAGCTAAATTACTTATGGGTTTGTTTTGTCCAGATTAACTCTAAGCAATTGCTGGAAACAACTGTCTTCTTTCTATTATGCCTGTAATGTCCTTTTCCCACAGAGAATCTTTATTGATCAGATAATTTGAGAAAGTTGTCTAACAAAGGAATAATGAACAAAATATGATCAATATTAACCACTGCAAATAGTATGCTGGCTACCAAATTAGCACATATTAGTAAATATTATATCCAGATTATATAGAAGAGAAAATGACAACAAAATATTCATATGTATATATTATAGACAAGGCCACCTGTACCCTTGGGCTGCAGTTGGCTAGCATGTCTAGATGAGGTCTATTATGAAGATGTCTACTATGAGCTCTGAAACTTTAACGAAACTTTCTGAGTAAGTGCACACAGATAAGTTCTTTGCTTATAAAATAAACCTAGTGTGAGAAAATGCCTTTCTTCTCAGGCAGTCTTGTGTCAGTCAAGATGGATTTAGGAGGTGTCCTCTCTGGAAATCTCTCAGGACACAGCCACATATTCTTTTGACTGTCATTGCTCTGGGCTCATCCTCAATATGGAAAAGGGATTAGTTTTAGAAACAACCTAGTCATTTGAAGTTAAATATAATTAATAATGAGTATATCATATTCCCTGTTAGAGAAACAAAACATAATAATGTAAAATAAAATCTTAAGAGAGAGGTCTTTTTAGTTAGTCATAAATGGAAGTCTATACCCAAGGAAAATCTCCTCAAATGTGACCAAAAACAGCTTCATTAATTAAGGGTGTGTGTGCCAAGTTCAGTACTGTGAAGTCAGATGCATTAGGTGTATTTTCTATCTTGCCGTTCTCGCTACTATATGTCCAGACTTACAGTATGAATGCACTGCAGTGGATGGTAAAACATTCAGAGGAGGATTTTATTCTGTCTTTTAAACATTGCTTCTGGCTAATTCAGCCCATAATCAGCCTTATCTCTTAGATCTCTTACACTGTATCTTTTCATAGCCTGTGATTCTCACTTTGCCCTGTGTACAGTCTCTGCCCAATTACTCACACTAATGGAAGAGAGCGATGGTGCAGAAAATCTCAGATGACAAAAACATACCTCATGGTTTTGCTTTGGAATGCAGTGCATGACTCCTTTTGTAGAAGTCCTGACTCTGTACTTAGAGCTGACTTAGGCTATGCTTAAAACCAGCAAGCTTGCTCTTCCATTCATTGCCAGAGCAGTGGGAAAAGTCTTCCAAGTAGGACAGCGTGGGACACCTGGCTTGGAAAGTAATAGCTGGTCGGTAGCAAAACTGCACCAAGTTAAAGAGTTGCATCCTGTGCCTTATTAAACTTTGTTTTGTTTGTCTGACTTTGATACACTGATGATTTTACATGTTCCTGCATGTGCATGATATGTCCTAGCCAACTTGGAGACTATTTCATTCACTGGTTCATTCATTTGTTTAACAAAATCACAGTGAGCACTAGCTGCCTCCATGACTTAAGGCTTGAAAAACAAAGATCCACTCTTTCCTTTTCTCTCCATCTGAAAGTTCCTCAGCTTCTGCTCTGGACACTTTGAAGCATCCATTTTTCCCGCTTAGACTCTGCTGATTTCCATTTTGGTTTGCGTGCGGTTCTGGGGACATGGCTCCCCCAAGAGGTCTAGCAGTCAATCATGTGAGCCGGGTGAGACACACCACAGCGAATCCCGGGCTTTCTGAAGGCAAACCCTAGAAATTGTGCTCCCCTCTTCTCTGGAATCTGAAGACAGATGGTGCCAGCCTGGAAACTGCCCCATGACCACGTTACTGTGAAGGGCAGCTACTGACCTACAGCCCAAGTTTATGTAGAAGAGTGAGGCTGAAGAACAAAGGCCAGAGAAACATTTCATCGTAAACACTGTCATGAATTACAATACCTAACAAATTCTCACCGCTTGACGAAGTGCCACTGACACTTAAAGGGCCTTTCTAAAAGTGTCCCTAATCCCTGAACTATTAATACTGGATATTCCTCACAAAAATCACCCTACGCTTAAAGACTAACATTGAAATGTGGAATAGTCCACTACCAAAATGCTGCACCCTTGACCAGGACAAGGTGAAATTTAGTTTTTCTCCACTGAACTTTCCCGACTCTGAATGAACATCTATTAGACATTTTAATATCATTTTCTGTTTATGTTCTTCTTTGTACTCTGTGGATCTTTAATTGAATTATCTCTTCTGAATATTATTTGTTTTCTTTCCCAGCCTGTCTCAGTAATTTTAAATTTTAATGCCTATGTCTCTGTCACTAGACATTCCACCCAATATAATGTCATCAGAGAACTCCTTATCTGTCATAATCCAAGATCAATACTTAAATAGAAGTTATAGTAAAATCCTCAGTAAATTACATATCTGAGTTCAGCCACTTAAATATTTTATTTTCACGGTAGGTCTCTTGTAAGTGAACCTAAATGGAGAAGAATGATCAAAGCTCTTCATCTTCCTATGCTCAAAAAAGTTTTATTCAAAGACCAAATCCAACACAGCTGTGAGATCTGAAACCTAACACTGCACCTCTCTGAGCCTCATGTAATTTATCAAGGAAATAAGGATAGTATCCAGCCTACCAAATTATTTTGTAAATTGTAAAATATCTTTCAATTTAATACTGTCACTTTTAATCCAACAATATATATTGAACATCTAAGTGCCCAGTCAATATGGAAGCCACCAGCGACACAAATAAATGCTATTGATGAACCCAGCAAAGTTTGACATTGATAAATCATGATAAATGTATTTATCTCTTCTAACATTTACCACTTCCTGATGGGAAACAGTAACGCAAAGCAAATCCAGAAAGATGGTGTGGAGAATTTCTTCATTTAGTACAAAATAGACTCCTAAATATTGACACATATTTTAAAACAATCTTTCTTCTTATGGAACACAAAGCTAAATCTTATCTCCAGAAGTGACTTGTTGATATGTGTAACCATGGAACTGAGAATAGCCTACAGAAGCTTAAGTGGAAGTAAGGTAACTGATGAAGTCACAATGCTCTTTTCACCTAGAGGAAAGTATCTATTACGTTTCAACCACTAAACATGAGTGTCAATGTATCACTAAAGTCTAATGCCTATTATCCAATACCCTGGAACACCATCATCTATTGGTTTTCTTTCTTCTTAACTGGAAGTTCCTGATTCTCAGCTAATTTTCTGGTTCCTTTAAATCCTTAATACTTAAATTTGGAAATGCCAGTGAGTTGTCTTTGAACATCTTCTCTTTTCTATTTATATCTTCTTCCTCAGTGATAATAGAATTTTGGTTTTATGCTGAGTGGAAAAGTCATTTAATCTCGTGCCCTTTGATACCAGATCCATGATGATAACTACTTTTGATCAATTGTATTTTAAATGACACAGAAGTTTTATTCCTTTATGGGGTGTTGTGTGACTTTTCAATAAATGTGTATTTTGTGGTATTTAAATTATGAGAAACATATCTATCTCTTCAAATATTTATATTTCCTAATGGTGAAAACATTGAAAATGCTTTTTTGAGCTTTTGGAAATGTAACCTTATTGTCACCCTGCTATACAACAGCACTCAGAAACTTTTGATCCTCACAGTTACTTATCCCGAGTGACCAACATTCCCCTCCTGCTCCCTTGCTCTCCCCAGCCTCTATAATCTCTGTTCTACTTTCAGCTTCTATGCCATCCTAAGGGCACATTTCTGGCAAAGGCCCTTCCTGGGGAGTCAGTGCCCCAGCTAAGTACTTGGGATGTTGACCTGAGTAGCTCTTCGGCATCTCAAATGTAACATGCTGCAAACTGAGCTCCTTTCACATCTTAAACTCATCTGCCTGTATCTTTTTTATCTCCATTGCTTATGCCTGATTTTCACTCTTCCTCTTAACGCTCAGCTATGCTCTCATAGTGTGAGTACAATGTGCCCCGGATCACTTCCATCCCTACCATTCTGGATAAACCATTCTCATCTTGCTGGATTATTACAGTCGCTTAGTCAGTAACTTGCCTTCAACCTTTGCCCTCTTACCCTCTGCTCTCAGTATCATAGCACAAACCATCCTCTCCTTTCCATTTAAAATTTTCATTTCTGTCTGAGAAAAAGCCAGCATAATACAATGGTCATCACATGCTTATCTGATAAGGCCTTTGCTTTAACCTTGTACTTTTAGCATTATCCCTTCAGAAATTGCTCCAGTTTTCCTTTTCTTTCTCCAGTCCCTTGAACATTCCCACTATCCTTCCCCGCAGGTGCATACACCCTGCTCATGCCTTTCCTGTGCATCCTCTGCTTCCCCTGACATCCTCACACTGCGCTCCCGTACCTCGGTCCAGTCTTCACTCCAAACCTACCCCCGTATTGAGTTTTGCCCAATTCATTTTACCTAAAATTATAGCACCTAAATAGTTCTTTTGGATCTTCCATCTTTATTTTTTCTTTGTCATTTCTCTAGGTAATGTTTTATATATTTCATTTGTTTATGCTGATGTTTATATATTTGTTGTCTACCTTCTCTTCTTATAATAGGTAAGAGGAAGATACACTTTTGTTTCTATTTTTAACTGCTGCTTCTTCAGATCATAGAAAATTCTCTAACAATTCTATAAATATTTGTTCAATATGTAGATAAGTGAATGACTAAATATCCTGACTGCTTTTTCATCTTGCATGAATCTAGAAATTTAAATATAGTTTACTCAGGTAGGAGAACTAGGTAGATAGTAGTTTTAAAAATTATTAGCAAAAAAGGAATCAGCACATAAATGAGTAGCCTGACAATAGCTGATCATGTTCTGATCATAAGATATTCCTAGAGGAATGAGGATAGAAGATGCTAAAGACATAAGCAGGGGCTAAATTAGGAGCAGTTTCCCCTTATGTTAAGAAATGGATTTTACAGCCAGGCTAGAATCAATGAAATCTTTTAGGTTGTGGAATGAAATAGGAAGTTTTAGCCCGGAGTGGTAGCACACATTTGTAATCCCGGCACTCAGGAGGCTGTGGCAGGAGGATTGGTGTAAGTTTGAGGTAAGCCTGAGCTACATAGTGAGACTCTGTTGAAAGAGAGAGAGAGACAGAGACAAAGACAGAGACAGAGACAGAGACAGAGACAGAGACAGAGAAATGCAAGTTGTACACTTTAGAAAAATTATTCTGGCCACATGACACAAGAGAGAGCAGGTGTGTTAACATTTTCACCCACCTGAAGGAGCAATGCTTATTTTTCCCATTGTTTCAGAGGTCTCCATCCATGGGTGGCCATCTTGTTGCTTTTCAGCTGTGGCAACACAGAAACAGCATTGTCACAGGTTATGGTGTTAGAAAATGACCACAGGAAGGAAAAAGCCAGATGGTAAGGGCCTGGAACAGGTGTAACCTTCAAGGTCAGAGCGCATGTTCTGCTCCCTCCAAGTCACCTCACCTCCAGTTTACATCTGCTCCCAGCCATGTCATCACTCCCGATTATGAGTGATCTCATCAACAGATTGATTCCATGGTTAAACTAAAGCCCTTGTGACCCAGTCACTTCCAGCCCATCTCTGAATGTTGCTGCTTGAGATCAAGTCCTCACTGTGAGTCTTCCGGGGACACTTTGTATTTAGATCATAACACCAAGTTAGGGAGGATAACTGGGAAAGCATTTCACTGGTCCTGGGTAAGCATGAGGACAGACACATTTGAGATATATTTTAAAGTAGAAATAATGGTATTTGGTTAAACTGAGGAGAAAATTTAACATATAGGAATGAGTTCAGGATAATGGATTGGAACATCAACCTTGTAAACTTTCTTAGACTTCCTCAATGCTCAAAATTTCACAATTCTCTCTCATCCTGCATGGGAAGAGACACCCCAGCCTCCTGACTTGACACACACAGCCCAGGGAATCCAACCAAAAGCTAGCGCCTCATGGTATGAATTGAGGAGTGGAAAATGTGAACCAAGGGGCTATGTTGGTTTGGGGGTTATTGTGTAAGGTGAAACAATATAATACAGGACACATATTTTATAAGATTATTTATAATAGTCACCCACAAACCATATACAAGAGAGTGCAGGAAATCTGTCCACACTATAGACCAGGAATCCAGCTGAGGACCTGGATCCCAGGATAAAGTCCTGGATGAGTCCAGCTGAAGACCTAGAGCCCATAACAATGCCTCCCACAAATCCAGCTGAAGGGTCAGAGCCCACAACAATATCTCATGCAGGCCTGTTTCTTGGATCTGTGCTAGGAAGGCCTAAAAGTCAGTGGTAGAAGCTAGAAAGTATGCGAGTGGGATGAAGGATCTGTGCTATCAGGCTGGGGGATCTGTACTGGAGCCAGGAAGCAATGCTCAAAGTAAGAACCAGAGCTCCCCTGAAAGGTACCACAGCCATACCCCACAACAGTAAGGTTCTGTGCTCCTCCAATGGTGAAGACAGCTGAGTTCCCATCACGAAAGCCAATGCAACAAGCTTCTTCAAGAGACTGAGCTGTGCAGCTTGTTCCCCTCCGGAGCCAGGAAGTGATGCTCAGAGGGAGGACCAGAGCTCCCCAAAAGTGAACCGAAGCTATTGTCAGTGCCAACAAATTCCTGAGCTCCTTGGAGGATGAGGACAGCCACGTTCATCAGGAAAGCCAGCATGACAATCTCCTCCAACAGAACCAACAGTTCCTTTTACAGCTTATACCAACTCCCAAAAGCCTAAGTTCTTCTTCTCCAGTTCTGCCTCTTAGGCTGCTGGCAACAATCCCCAGGTGGGTCTCTCACACCCAGCACCATGCTTACTCAGTTCAGCTGGTGGTTACAAGTTGACCACCAGTTGTCAATCCACTACAGGGGCATCTGGCAGATAGATTCCTTCTCCATTCTCTTTGCTGTACACTGTTTTGAAGTATTATTTCAACTTCCCAGCACAGTCAGAGAAGTTTTGTCTTCCAAGACAACACACCCTATGGAATGTCTTCTGGTTCTCTGGTGTTTTATTACAAAGCTGGTACCTACATGGCACTGCATCATATCATGTAGCTTCCAGGTTTGCTTGATTCCCATGTGCTTCATCCTCTTCCTCATTATTCTGGTCTTCCATCTCTCAGATAAATGCTGTCATGTTAGTCCTCTCCTCAGGTTCTGCTGCAGTATCCAAACCTTGACACATCCATTCAATGTTTTAATTTTCAAACTGAAGTGAATGGTGATGCTATTCAGGTTGATGAGGAAGACTAATGTATTTTGTACTGATATTATAAAGTATTAAATACTAAAGCAAGACTAAATTTTGAGCAGTCTGGTTTAGAGTTTAAAGGAAAAAGTCTGAAACAGATGTGAATTTGGGATTTGTTAGCCTACAATTTTAGTAGAGTCTCGAGTATCTAAGATGAGAAAATGTCTGTGAAATATAAATCTGAAGGAAAAGGGTAAAGACCACAGAAGAATTACCTAATATATAAAGGAAACATTTTTTTGTGATTCAGGGGAATAGAGAGAGCTGCAAAAGATGTAGCTGGACGGCGCATAAGTGGGTGGTGAAATGAGTCTGTTGTCACCAATACTGGGGAGTTTTTTCTCTGGAAGGGAGGTGTCAGAAAGCAAATGCTATGGGTTAAGCAGTGTCAGGAGGCTGCAAACTAGAAAAGACTATAAATTCCTTCTGTAGAAGACATTACTTGGAAAGGAAAGAGGTCACTGGCATTTCCACCCTGGAAAGAAATATCACTGCCAGAATGCCTTTCTGAATGACACAAAACAGCAGTGGCATTTAAAAATGATGCAAGACTTATTAGAGATACTATCCTTCTATTGCTTTTGGTAATAGTAAAACCAGTGATTCTTTTAGCTAGAAAATACTGCAAATGACATGTAACCAGTTACATTGGTGTTACTGAATATGATCACACTTTTGTATCATACTGCTATGGAATTAGTGATTCTCTTCCTCTGGGAGATAATATTCATCCTGGAAGATATTCTACTTGTGATACATTTTTGTTTTGATTTTCTTTTTTGTTTTATTTTATTTCATTTAAGAGAAAGGGTCTTGCAATGTAGTTTTGGCTCAGCTTAAACTCACAATGTAGCCCAGGCTGGCCTCAAACTCACACCTCAGCCTCAGCCTCCAAAAAGCTGTGATTAAAGGTTGTTGCCACCATGCCTGACAATACATTTTTAAAACATTTTCAGAGAACTCTTTATATAAGCACACAAAAAAGGTGATTCTGACTGAGCTACACCCAGTACTTACAGTAGTGATTCTCTTCTCTAGAGAGAATTTTCTTAAATTACAAAATCATATAAAACCACACAATAATAAATTTAGGTCCAACAGTAGACATAGCTAGGTATAAACTACTGATACTTTGCACTGAAAGTCTGACCTATGAATAATTTATTCAGGGTGATCTAGAAGTTTCTATTTATTAAACTGATCTGAGTCAAGAAGGCTAGGGTTCTGATTATGGTGAGAAGGAAAGAATTCTGTAAACACGGGTGGGTTTTCCTGCCTCTGCTCAGTCTCTTGTCCCACTCAGATGTTGGTTCAGGGTTCCTATGTTTATCACACATCAGTCATTTCAGACTGCATCACCCTGTCTGTATCATTTCACACAAATTTACAGAAAGACTTCTCTATACATTTTAATGTCTGGTTGTATGACAACTAAATTATCCCAGAACACAAGAAATCCATGTGATAAGTTATAACCACAGTCTGTAAACCAAGATGTTTGTGGGATGTCTTCTAAATCCATGGTTTGTTTGTTAAGAGTCCCTTAGGTCCAAACTTGAGAATAGGCCTCAACAGTCCTCCATTCTAGAGTCTTGATCATCAACTAATCTGAGAAGCTCAAGACATCTGTTTTATAAATTCGATTATTTTTAAAAAATCTATTCAAACACATTTTCACAACTTCATTTCCTTGAGATTATAAATTTCTGTTTCAATTTGCATACTGAAAAGGTCTTTTAAGCTGTTTTTCATAAAATAAAGGAAGTCTGCCCTCAAAGTTGAACTCAACCCAATCTCCACCCTTATTAATTTTATTTGAGTGAAGAAAATAAAGTCTACTGTCAGAACAGACATCACGTCATGTATAAAGCTTATATTTAAAGTTTTATCAAACAACAAAATTCCCTATAATAGACATCAATGAATGAGGGACAGTAACTCCTTGGAGGTGGATCCCTATAAGCACAGCAGCTTGGAACCTGGAACACAGGACCAGATGCAGTGAAAGGAAAGCGACAAGGGTAGAGACCAGTGGTCTTCCTGAACTAGAAAAACTACATGGGGGAGGCAGGGGAGCCAAGGTAGCTAAAGGTCAGAAAGCAAACAACCAGTATTAACCAAAACCTCTTAGTGTGGCACATGAGCTTGTTATTCAGTCCAACCTCCTAACTCCAGTTTTACCCCTTCAGGGATTTTCTTTTATGCAAATCGTTTTTTAACTATTCTATCAACATGTCCATCTTTCTTGCCACTGAGGACATAATTTACACTCCCTGTCTTTGGAATAGCTTGCTGTTCCTCTGGCGAATACTTAATGATGAAACCATGACTTCAGCTACTATTCGTTTGGTGATGCCTCTTGGATATCTTGCCCCTGTTCCCTATTAGAATGAAAAATTCCTTTCTGCTGTTGCCCACTAACCTGTGGTAGGCTGAACAATGCTGGATGAAACAGTCACATCCAAGTCTCTATCATTACTGAGAATATTTTACTTTACCTGGCAAAAGGGAAGCTGTTAAAGTTCTTAGTGTAGAAAGATTATCTTTGATTATCCAGATGTATCTCATACAGTGACAGGAGTTCTCAGAGGCGGGAGGTAGGAGGTAGGAGGTAGGAGGGTGAACATCAGAAAATCTAACAAGGATGAAAGGAGAGAGAGAAAGAAGATGGGCAGTGTGGCCAAGAGCCAAGGAATATGAGCAGCTTCCAGAAGATAGAAAAGTCAAGGAAATTAATCCTCTCCTATTATTCCAGCAGCATCCAGCCCCTCGAACATCCTGATTTCAGGGATTCACATCTCCAGAACTATAAGGGAAGAAGTCTCTGTCTGTTGTGTAAAGTCACTATGTTTGTTATGGCAGAAATGAGAACTGCATACATTAGCCTGTAGCTGTTTCTCACATGATATTGATACTACATTAGCACATTAATGTGTTTCTTTGTTTATATATCCCTCATTGCTAGCTGAAAGCAAACTTTTTAAACAGCCCCACCAAGACACATTAATTTTTAAATTCTTATTACTTAGCACAAGACCTTTTATAGTAACCATCTAGTAGGTATTTGTTGAGTGAATGGATGAGTGGAGAAATAAATGAATATTTGTCATTATCCTTGATACTCAACCCACTTCTTCAATCATAGGTTTCCTTTCCAGTAACAGTGACCAAGCACCTTCAATAACCAGTAAACTTTCATTTTATTTTAACTTGGATATGAAGTCTAACCTTCACAGGTTTATCAGAAATCATTTTTCGATTATCACTCCAGGACAGGTCCAAGTGACAATGCACTTAAGAATCGTACTAACAAAGAATTTGAAGGATTTTTTAAAAATCTCTAGAAAAATCTAAGCACTGGTTTTGCTCCAAGGACCAGAAGACAGAGCAGAAGCTGTGAACCGACTCTGGTTCTGGCCTGAGGAAAGAGCCAGTGTCTGAGCAATGAAACACAGGGCCTGAACTGAGGACTCAGTGAACACCTTCCCAGGATCACCTGTTCTTAGATGTTCACTTTGCACATGCTTCCTCTCTACCAGGCTCCATCCATCGGCTCTCTCCAGCACAGCACAGATGCTGCCCTGCCAGGGGAGTTCCCACCGCAGGTCTCTGCACAATCACTCTTACATCTCGGGACTTCTGAAGGATAATGCTTTTCTGTCTGCTAAGTTTGAAACTGTAAGTGCATTTGTCTGAGAAAAGGCTACTGTTTTTATGATCAAATTTAACACACAATAAAAACTATTCTATCTACAATGTCTGTTATGTGTGGAATATATCTTTATAAGTTGCGCTGTGAATTTCAACATCATGTAAACCATTTTCATGAGAAATGACTCCGGGTCCCCAAAAGACTACCTGAACAGCGTAAGGCATGTGGCTTAAATATAGTCTCAGTTTCTCAGTACATAAATATATCTATCATGCTAAGTAAACAACTTTGGGAAATACATGTGTTTATAATTCATCAGAGGCTCAAAATCTGAGCAAACTACAATTTAAATACAATTTTTATTTAC
Organism: Chinchilla lanigera; assembly: GCF_000276665.1. Lineage (NCBI taxonomy): Eukaryota > Metazoa > Chordata > Mammalia > Rodentia > Chinchillidae > Chinchilla > Chinchilla lanigera. The sequence goes on from NW_004955408.1 coordinate 37,741,770, forward strand.
AACTCAAGGTTCTGCAGTGATTTGGGGGCTCAAACATAAAGATATCTCATACTCTTTTTCCCTAGCAGTGACAATAAGAAATGATTACATCCCAAAATACATCCCGGAAGGGGAGCAAAGTCTCATTTGCCAGCAGCAGTAAAAGCCAGCTTCAATGCCCCTCTTCCCAGCATCTCGCTTAGTGTCAGCCTTTGTTCTCCCCTATGATGCCAGACAAATCAAATGATTAGGGTTCCTGCCTGTTATCACACATCCAAAGGGATTAAATTTCCGATACTCAGCAACAGATGGGTGCTGCTGGAAGAAAAACTATCAGCCATAGACCACTGGATTGGGTTTATGGCTCCATGTGTAATATCATCTACAAGAGTAAGTGACCATTTGCAAAACAGGCAGGTCCTCTGCAGTCTGAGCACTTGGAATAGCATTTAAACAAGAATGACAGCACCAGGTTCCTGTATCTGCAGTGACTGTAGCCCCACAATATTTGAATTTTTCTCCTGTTCTGACCTATCAAGCAAAGGAAGAGCTCAGTGACCCGGCTTAGAAGTAAACTTATTCAGCAGATCTTGGCTCAAGGAAACCAAAAATGAAGTCATGACCCTTAGAATAAACACTAAAGATTTGCTTCACCACAAGACACCAATCTGCTGTTTCAAAACACCCAGCAGTCCTGATGCAATGGGGATAGTGACTATCGAAGAAGTTTGTGGTTTGTCTTTTGTTAGATGGTGTGTAGGGTGCTGGCAGGAGTCAAGCCATTTGTCATCTGACAAAGCTGTTCATTATCAAAAAGAAAAGAAAAGATGATACAGTTTTAAATACTTTTCCAGAACAATTGTCTTTTCCGTTTTAGTTTCAGAGTCTAGTTTTCTCTGTCCTATTCTAGTCAGTTTTTCCCTATTTGATATATACATCCACTTTGATAAACGAGGCCCATGTTCTGCACTCTCTTCATTCTGACTTGTGACAGTTATGCAGTGCTATAGATCTGGCTGTTTTTCACACTATGGGAAATGTAACACGGCGCTTTGGGCAGGATGTTTAGGGAACAGAGCAAAGCCAACTGGAAACAAATTCAGTCTCTCAGCGAAGCTTGGTCTGTTACAGCCTTCTCCTGACTTCCTTTTGCTGCACAGCTGAAAGGAAGGACTGCTGCAGGGAAGCATTCGACAGCAAGACCGAGGCGGTAGCACCATCCTCCTCTGTTCTGCATGATGTCCTCATACCACCTAGGATCTCAGGCAGCTTGGTGACTTCAGTCATGTTCTCTTCCTGTTCTGTGAGTCATGCCAACATCTCCTCTCAGCCCACTAACTAATCCACTAGGTTAATCTCATTAAATTATGAATTGTGAGTGCCCATTCTGGCACATTCTAGAAAACAGAATGAAGTAAACAAAAGTTTTGTCTTTCTTTGGAAGGATTCTCTCTTCTCATTTCGACTTTATTTTTCTCTCTCCCGTTTCCATTTTCCCTTTTCCTCCCTTCCTCCTTGTCCTGTTCCTGATTTTAAAGTAAAAGCTTTCATTTTTTGTCCATTTAGAATGACATTGGCTGTTGGGTTGTCATAGATGGCTTTGATGAGGCTAAATGTTTTATTTGCATTAAGCACTGCAAAGTAGATCTGGAACTGTGACAAGGATGTCTGCTGTCACCACTCCTGTTCAATATACTTCTGGAACCATTAGCCAGAGCAATTTGACAAGAGAGAGAAATAAAAGGAATAAGGATAGGAAAGAAGTAAAACTATCACTATTTGCAGATGACGTGATACTTTACATGGGAGACCCCAAAAAACTCCAAAGACTCCTTGAATTAATCAATAAATTTGGCCGTGTAGTTGGATACAAAATCAACACCCAAAACTCAATAGCATTGCTGTACACAAACAACAAACAGACTGAGAGAGAAATTAAGGAAACCATACCTTTCACAGTAACATCAAAGAAATTGAAATATTTAGGAATCAATCCAACAAAAGAAGTAAAATACCTCTTTGATGAAAACCACAGTACTCTGAAAAAAGAGATCAAAGAAGATTTCAGTAAATGGAAAAATATTCCTTGCTCATGGATAGGAAGAACCCACATTGTGAAAATGGACATACTTCCAAAGCTGCTGCACAGATTCAATGCAATTCCCATTAAACTAACATTAGCATACCTCACAGATCTTGAGAAAACATGCCTTAAATTCACCTGGAACCAGAAGAGATCTAGAACAGGAAAAGCAATCCTGGGCAACAAGGACAAGTCTGGTGGAATCATAATCCTTCACCTGAAATTATACTACAAAGCTGCTGTCATAAAATCAACCTGGTAC
>NW_004955408.1:37745573-37758988 GCF_000276665.1 Chinchilla lanigera
ATTTTGATAGGCTTTCCTTTATAGGTGATCTATTTCTTTTCTCTAACAGCTTTTAATATTCTGTTCTTTCTTGAGTTTCTGGGATCTTGATCACTATTTGTCCTGGTGTAGATTTTTTTGGTTATGGCCAGTTGGAGTTCTATATGCCTCACTCAATTGTATGTCCAGTCAATTCTTTTTCATGCTTGGGAAATTTTCTGCTATCACTTCTACAAATAGTCTTTTTATGTCACTTATGTTGACTCCTGCTAGTTCATTGACACCTATGAATCTAACGTTGTTTTTCTTTGCTTTGTCTTACAGCTATTGAATTATTTCCCAGTTCCTTGTTATTTTTATAAGATCCTTCCTTTTATGATCATTAGCTGCAACACTGTCTTCAAGGTCAGAAAGTCTATCTTCACCTTTGTTCAAGCAATTTTGATTTCAATGGAATCTTTAGTGTCCTGGATATCTGAATCTGTTTCATGCATTCTAATTCTTTCTGTTATTGTTCATTTAAGATTTCCATCATTTTTCTGAGTTAGATTATTTTTTTAACCATGTTTTCTTTAGCTATGGTGAGGAATTCTTTCATTATTTTTGTGATTTCTTTTTGTACCTGGGAAATTATTTCTGATCTGACTTCTTCTATGGCCTAATGGAGTGGTTTCTTTATTTCCATTGCTGTCATTTCAGACATTTCAGAAATTTCAGGTGTGTGACTTCCAAGCTCTTTTATATCAACATCTCCTGGACTTGTTCTGTGTGGGGTGGAGGCCTGAGATTGCATTTTGCTCCTTTGTTCTGTCATTTTTAAAAATCTGGAGGTTCCCTAGGACTCAGCTTCACTAGCACAATTTTGTGGCAGGGGCTGGGCAAGACTCGTGAAGCTCCTCTGTGCTCAGCATGGCTCCTATAATGGTGTGAGGAGGGTGGGGCACAGTCACTGAGGCTCCCAAAGGTTTCCATGGCTCAGCTTGGCCCCTGTGGAGGGGCAGGCATGGCATGGTCAACAAGGGTCCCACAGCTGTCCAGGGCTCAGTTTGTCTCCCATGTGAAGTTCCCTAAGCTGTCTGGGGCTCAGCTTGGCTCCTGTGAGGGTGGAGAGCACAGGGCATGGTCACATGGTCACATTTTTCCTCAACTATCCAGAGCTCAGCTTGGCTTCCACTAAGGTGTGGAAGTTTGGGCTTATTTTTGTTTTTATTTTAAAGAGAAAAGAATCAAAACAAATTAACAAACACATAGACATAAAGAAACAACATAAAAACAATACAGAATTTCAGACAAGGTGGTAGGAGATTAACAATGGTTATTGTATTACATATTGTTATCCTCAAATTGGTTACTCAGTTAAACAAATACAGGTATGTAAGATTGATCAAACAATTAAACATTAACTGTTCCTTTCAATAAAATAATAGAAGTTAATAGTACAATTATCTTAACTATCTCATTTGTATATATATTTTCCCTTACTTCTTTCTTTCTTTTCTCTTTTTCCTCATCCCTATTGTTCTTTTCTTTTGAGCAGTTTCTTTCCATTTCACAATATGTATTGTACCTTTCAGATTTTATTTATTCTTTCAGATTCTTACATAGGGAGACAATACAATGTTTATACATGTGAGTCTGCATCATTTCTGAAATGCCTACAATGAAAATGTTTAAAACATTCTGAAGAGAGGCTTACTGAAATATTCTAATGGATTCTGAAATATTATATTGGATCCTCTATTGATCATATCCTCCTGTGTATATAGTCTTGAAATTGTGCTTTATCAACATTATGTGATCCACAAATGTACTATACTGCATGAATGTACAATAAACCAGGAGAAAAATAACATCTTCACTCTAAAATAATTCTTACAAAGCTAGCACTGCATATGTGGCTTAGTTGTTGAGTATTTTTCTCTCTCACTCTTGTTTTATTTATATTTCAGTTCCTAGCAGCTATAAAACTGTATTCAAAATACCCAAAATGTTAAATCTTCTACAAAGACCAGCTGCCTGCCTAACTGTAGTTTTCAAATTAATCTGCTTGGAATGGAGGTTAGCACAAACATAGGGGGAGGTGTGAAGAAGTACATCAGGGTGCGAAAACACTTGCATTACAAGAGAACTTCTAAATGTAAACTTTTTTAAAGCTTCCACATACTACCTGTCTAAAGGTAATGGACAAGATAGAAACATTAACACTTTTGTATACTAGTGTAGCTGCACATTTTTCTAACTAAATACTGAATTATGTGTGAATGTATGCTTTTCTTGCCTGAATAATAAAAATATTTTTCCTATAATTCAGCACTTTGGGACAGAGGCAGGGGGACTGCCAGTTCAAAATCCACCTTGGGCAATAAAACAAGCTTCTGTCTCAAATTGCTAAGATAAATAAATAAAAATGAAAGAAGGAGGGATGTAGCACAGTGGTAGGGCCTCCCTCATTCAACCACCAGTACCACAAAAATACACATAGATACATAACATTATATATTTGTTCTGTAACAGTATTATAAGGACATTTTTAACTAAGAAAAATAGCACAGAAATAATAAACAAAGTAATAAAAATGCTATAACACTAGAGTACAATTTTTATATAAGAACATTTGAAGCAGTGCTAACGGACTTGGGACACTGACTCACATGCCATATTCCTGGGATAAATACTGAATCTCAGCCATCAGCGTTCTCACACAAATCTCATTTCAACCTTAATTACACCTATTCTCTTGGTGCCATGATTATAAAAGTTCAAGGAGAAAAATATTTAAGAATAATTTATCATTCATGAAAAGGGTTCAGTCCCTTCGGAATGTTCAGTGTGACAAGCACAATGATTTCCCCTCACCACCTTGCTTGGTGAAATACCCAAGCTTTTTCCCCTTCTTGTCTCCACCTTAATAAGAAACCTGAAGCCATTTTTTATCTTTCTGCCTACTCTTATAAGCATAGCTACTAATAGACACTAAAACACAATTCACTAAACTGCTTGTAGACATTGTCTTTAGAATATAGAAATTTTTAGCTGTGTTGATAAGGATAGGTTTTGTTCAAAATTAAAGAAATATAATATTTCATTCACTGTATGTTCTTATGTATGTATATGCATGTGTGTGTATGTAGAGAGACTTGAATTTGTACATGGATATTTGGCACACAATTAAAATGCTCTATTGTCATTTTCATGCAATAAATTTAAAGTGCAATATAACAAATAGTAAATGACTGCCACAACTCAGTGAGAAAGGCTTTTTCAGACATCACAGAGAGAAGGACATTATCCAGATGTGGCCCTGCCATTCTTATTCATGTCTGCTAAAACAAGCTGGCACATTCTACCACTGGAAATGCCCAGGCTTATATGCAATTGATTATGAACCCTCCTGCAGTCTCTTGGCAGCAGAAAACATTGTCATTTATGCAGTCTATGTCACCTGGATACCTAGCAACTGCTCACAATTCTCCTCTCTCTTGTCCAGTATGCCAATCTTCCCTGCATCACAGAAGCCTGCTTCACTGTTACACAGCCCTGCTGTAATCAGGACAAGTTCTGCTAATGCTGTTGATGGGAGTAGTTCAACCAGCAAGCCTCAGTTATTCCACACTTCACGCTCCTCAGAGTGAGATGCTTAGGAGAAAAGCAAGCATTTTTCTTGTGTGAGAGACTCTTCCTTGCAGTATTATCAGAATTCTCTTTTCCTTTATGAGCAAAGGGAATGAGAGTGAGTCCTCTCCTCCTGTGTGGGTAGGGCTGAGAGGAGCAAGGACAGTAATAGACATGTGGAAGCTGAGAGCATCTGGCACAATCAGAATCTGATTTGGTCAGAGGTGCTCACCGGAAATGTAGCAAAAGTTCATGGTCAGAGTTTTTCTCAAACTTTTTTAGTTCAACAGAACATAAAGATCTTTTCTGAGCTATCTGCCACAATTTTGTTTTTAGTTTATTTGTTAATCTAGCATTCTGTGGTCTAAATCACCACACAGTAACACCCCAAATAAATAAGAAACTAGTTGTTGTATATCATCAATTATGTGTTTGTCATCAAGATAAAAACTGATTCTAAGTGATTTTAAAATAGCATAAAATACTATTACATAAATACATACAATCTATGCAGAATGTGCAGATATTAATAGCATAATAAAATTAGCCACTTCAATATTTCTTACCTCTAATCTCATACTTTCTAATACTCCTTGTATCCTTGCCCACAAATAATTCCCAAATTCCAGGATAAAGATTCTTCCATGAATAATTACATTATCTAAACTCTCTCCAAAAGAATGTTAACTAGATGTAATCATCAAGTGATTAATCAGTGTTTTCAGTGTATCACAGAAATCATCAAATCTCCAGGAAAACTACCCCACAATTTCAGTTTCAATTTATGAATCCCTCTGGATGATTTACTTGGTGCTGATTATCTCCATTTGGAACATCTCAGGTGATAGCACAAGAGAAACTCCATCTTCTTTTTCACCTACATACTAAGAGAAGTCACTTACACTGTAGTTGACCCGATTCTTCACCCCCTCCCCTTGGTTAATCATCAACCCACTTAAAGGAGAGCAGAGTCAGAAAATGGGGGCAGAACAAACAGGACAAGTTGGGAAGTAGACTAAAAGTTAAACTGCAGTGGTCATCTAGAATCTGATTGTCCAACAGCTTCTGGGAGAAGTAAATTTTGTGATAATTGTGTGACATTCTTGAAGACTCCCAAAAATGAGGTAATGGTTTCTATGGAAACCTAAAAATGTACTTAAACCAAAGGGGAGACTCAGGTAAGTGAAGACATCTTCTCTGGCTCATGGTTAGAGGCTGTCCATCAGCCGGCTCAATAAAACATTGTTCATTCCTGCTCTTTTGGTCTCTTGTGAATGCTGTTCTCAGTGAACTCCCTTGCTGTATCAAGGAGAAGACCACGGTTGTCATTCAGTTTTTGTTTTAGTCAGTCATCTTGTTTTACCTCATAATAAAAAAGACATTTCAAAACAGAGATAATATGAAATCTCCTTTTTTTATTTTTTAGGGGGGAAAAGAGGATTAAAAAAAGAAAAATAAAGAAAAATGGTAATGGGTCTTTGGCAGATGAAAAAGGAAGCAAAAGACCTTAGATAATAATGGTAATCCTATTTTTCTTCCTTGAGGCATGTGTTCTAAAGAAAACATTGTGGTGGCTAAGTTTAACTGTTTAACTTGAATTAAAAATCTTTTGCTTTTTATCATCCAAGAAAATATTTACGTAAGTAAATATTTGCTAATTTTGAAAAGAATATGATCAATACTAGATTTAACTATAGGACTGCAGTGAAGATTCAAAAAGAAAGGGAATGAATCTGATGAAAGGAAAAGGCTTAGATGATGCAAACAGGCCAAAGAGCAATATAAAAGGATTAGCGATCAGTTACTCAGCTTTTAATTAAAAATAAAAATTCATGAGATCTTGTATAAGCATTAAAGTACAGAAAGCTAATATTTGTTCATAAAATCATCCTCAGTGAAGGTTGAATGCAGAATATTAAACTATTATACTGCTTATGAGACAGATCAAAAGAGTTCACTTAATTTCTTAACTGAAAATGGAAAGTATGCTCTGAAAGGTAGCTAATATGCAATAAATACCTTATAAGAGATATATTGGTCACTGAGATATAAAATGAAAAAATACTGATTTTCATTAGAGCACAAGTATTGTATGTGTAGGCGTTACCTTTGTAAGGATGTTTTTATTCTTCTTATACACTACTTTATAAACATCAAGTCCACTTGGTCCTTCATATTACCGTTAAAATATGCTCCTCCCTTTTAATCCTACAGCAGCCATTCTAATGCAAATCCTATCACCTACATTTGATTGTGGTCTCTCAGCTGGTTTACCTCCTTTTAATTTTATTCCAAATTATTCTTTCCCTCATACTCTATCCCAAGAAGAATCTCTTTGATAATCACTTGCCTTTTTCTAAAACTCTTGACTGAGTCTCTGAATTCTACTAAATAATTCATGAAAATATATCTTGGTGCTACTAGGCCCAGCACACTGATAACTGTGGGACTTGCCTCTGTGTTCCTCTCCTGCTCTGTGCTGCAGCAGAGCTCAGCCCTCCCTCGGGACTGGCACATACTCTGCCTTCCCAGCCTTACTGGTTTGTTCACATCCTTTCCTAACCAGCAATGCTATTTTTGTCTCCTTGACTCTTATCTGAATTCTACTGAAATATTACAGCCTTCTCAGCTCAAACATCATCTATTCCACATACTTTTAAAGAATATTTCTGCAATTCAAATATAGCTCTGTCTTTTAAACTACAGGTTGCATTTTGCCATAACTCAAAAGTCTTAAATTGGTAAATGACCAAGTACCTAGAATCTGCCTAGCCTTGACACTTAATCAACTTTACTTCATCTACTGCTTCTGCATGTCTGAAGCACCCAGGGAAAGTCTGTCACATAGCAATCCCACTCTGAATCATTCTTGAATTAATGAGTTGCATAAAAATCCCGAGTGATGACTTCATGATGAGCCATATTTTACATCTGTACAATGTTAGTTGTTCAGTTTACAAATAACTACCAACTTCATTAAGATCCTCTACACTTCAGTGAGAAATTTAACAAATTATACATATGAAATTCTTAGCGTAATACCAAGTACATAGTCAATGCTTAAATACAGTTGTTACTAATACATTAAAGCACTTATTTTTGTAATATTCAAGTGTTGTGTGTTAAAGATTATGCATATGTACACACTCCTTGGAGTTAAAGCACATTTAAATACAAAAGAGCAAACAGAAAAGCATTGAGAAATTTAATGGAATGAGTTAAAGTTAGGATTCTGATACAAACGGAAATGAGAAGTCTAACTTGCTACTTAAAAATGAGTTCACATTTTACTACCTTTCTTAAGTGGGGTGTCATCGCTGGTAATCTGAGTGCTATCTCTGATGTGTTAAACTGAAAACAAGTCAATGTCCCATGTTCTATCTAACACATTTCTCATTGCTTTACCTTTCTAATTATTCTTGCTTTGTACTTATAGCATTTTCTGATGTGGTACTATGACAAATTCCTCTTGGGGCAAATAAATATGAGCTTCTTTGTCCTTCTTTTTCATATTTACCAAAACAAAAATTATTGTATCCAAGTTACAACTTTCCTCTGGTGGATAGCCTGGTATTACTTGAGCTAAAAAGTCTTATGACTGGAAATTTTATAATATCCAAAATGAAAAACCTGTTTTTTCTCTGCAAATTAACTGCACTAAACTATAAGAGCAGGAGCTGAGAGACAAAGATGTCAGCACTTCAGGAAAAGATTAGAATTCGAAGACCACAGGAAGGTAAAGAGTGATGAGCCAGCTGGACTCCCCTTAGAGCCTCATTAAAAGAAATTGGTAAGCAGAAGTTCCCTGGCCTAAGTTCAGGGATTTTGTGATCTTATCCTTTGTGAACAGGTCCTACATAGGGATTATATCCTTTATGAAGTACTGTGAAATAATATATTGCTTCAATTTGTTCTGGTCTTATAATACAATTAGCTTACAATCAAAATAAGAAATACATTATTCTATGAAAAATCTTGATAAAGAATGAGGCCACTTCAGAAATATATAAGGAAGATCTCCAGTTCAGAGTGTCTCTAACACAGGAAATTCACATCTAAAATATCTACTTGAAACAGTTGTTAAGGGGAACAGATAATATTTATCCAACTCAGCTTTGTTTGCTCTCAAACATTTATTTTCAAGTTCTGATTAATTTAATAGCTTTGAACAGTGACATTGTTTTGTCAGGTGAGTGGGCAACTGGATAGGGAATATTTCACTTCAGGAACACAGATAAAATGAGTAATAACCAGTGTGCCTGGGATCTATCAAAGAACATTGTTTAAAAGAAACTGTCTGATATATATTTTGGGAATGATGTTTTAGCATCATTTCTATAACACATTTGGAAAACTATGAAGCATTTCTATTTTGGACTGCATGTTTGTGTGCCCCAAATTCACATGTTGAATCTTCAATGCCATTGGAATGATATTAGGAGGTGAGACTCTGGGAGGTGAATATGTCATGAGGGTGGAGCCCTCATGAGTAAGATTAGTGCCCTTACTAGGAGAGAAGGGGGTAGAGCTTTTCCTTTCTCTAAATACAAGGACTAAATCCAAAAGAAATTCACACAACTCGTTAGCAAAATAACAAAGAACCCAACTTTAAAAGTAGGCAAACGGTTTTAATAGAAAACATAAAAATGGGCAACAGTTGTGTCAAAAGGTGCTCAACATCACTATTCATCAGGGAAATACAAATCATAACCCAAGTGAGATATCATTTCATGCCTTTGGCATGGCTGCGATCAAAAAGTTAAAAGGTGAACACTAGTGATGGTATGGAGGGGAAGGAGCACTTGAGATTCTCTTCTCTGTAATGCCTGTAATTAGTATTGCCATTATGGAGAACAGAATGGAGAGTCAGGGAAATATTAAAAATAGAACAACAATGAGACCCAACCATTCCTCTTCCGGGTGTATATCCAAAGCAAGTAACATTGACACCTCATGAAGTTATCTGTACTTTTACATTTATTACAATAGTAGTCACAACATCCAAGCCATGGTAATAACTGAAGTGTCTATAGACAGATGAATGGATAAATAAATGATATATGTGTGTGTGTGTGTGAGTGTACAAGTATATGCATATATATTAATATTGCATATAATGGAATTGTATATGTGTGTGTGTGAGTGTACAAGTATATGCATATATATTAATATTGCATATAATGGAATTGTATATGTGTGTGTGTGAGTGTACAAGTATACGCATATATATTCATATTGCATAAATGGAATTGTGTATATATATATATGTGTGTGTGTACAAATATATGCATATATAATAATATTACATACAATAAAATTTATGTGTGTGTGTGTGAGTGTACAAGTATATGCATATATATTAATATTGCATATAATGGAATACAATACATTCATGGTAGATTTAATCTTAACAAAGAAAAAGATCCTAACATCTGCAACAGCATTGTCTTGGTTACCTTTCTCTCATTGCTAAGACAAAAAAACCTGATGCCCAGAATTAAGGAAGGAAAGGTTTATTTAGCTCACAATTTGTGGAGGCTTCAGTTCATACTGAGGTGGCTCCAAGGCAGAGTAGCACATGGCAGAGGGCAACAGTTCATGGCAGCAGTAGATAGCAAAGCCAATCATAGCAAAAGGGAGGAGTGGCAGCAAGCAACTTCTTCCTCTCCCCTACGTATGCAAACTATCTGCCCTAGGGCAGTATAGCATTCACAACCATGAATTAAAAACTGTGAAAGCCTACCCCATGACTGCATGTGGCTTTGGGGGGACCCCCAGACACAAAACATAACATGCATGAACTTGGGAAAAATTATACTAGCTGAGTGAAATGACCCATAGATAGAAAGAAAAATACTGTATTGTACCTCTTTTATGTAGAATCTGAGGGGAAAAGTAGCCAAATACATACCAACAGAGAATAAAACAATAGTTACCCTAGAACAGTAGTTATAGGGGCAGTCAAGGGAGAAGTTTTCAGTGTAACCAAAGAGTACAAAATTGCAGTTCTGAAAGATGAGTATCTCTGAGTGTGAAGAATATAGTTAATAACATGGGAGGGTATATATAATCTTTCCCAAAAAGTGGATTTCAGGTCCTCTCACCAAACACACAATGAAAAGAAAAGCAACTCTGTGAAATGCGGGCTACATGAACTGGCATGACAGTGCTCATTGTTTCACTACATACCTCTATATGAAAATGTGGGGCATCTTAAATATAAAAATAAAATGTGCCAGAAAAGAAACGGGAGGCCATTCACTCCAAGCTGTGCTCTCTAGCAAGACTGGTGTGGTGTCTGCTGCCTCAACTCTCAGCATTATGCAGATGTTGCTCTACTGAGTCAGATTTTGAGTTGCCAATATATTAACCTAATAAATTGTCTTTCCTCCAATACTAACCAAAGGTAGTTGCAATCTTAGATGAAATATTTCTGATCCAAGATTTATGTGGAAAAAAGTAATAGCTTTTCTGTATACCAGCAAGATATAATTTATATAGATCCCATTTCTAAATAAACAAAACTGATTTTAAAAATTATATCCTAGGGTAAGGCAAACAAGTGTGTTAAAGAAGAAAATTATAAAACTTTACCAAAATATGTAAACTTAATTATCCAGAATAATGCACCATGTTGTTGTATAGAGAGGAAAAGATGTTAGTTTCCCATTATGTATAAAACAAAGCTTAGCACAGATGAAATTCCAAATGAAACTTAGCAAATTCTAATTGAATAATTTAAGCTCACTTTAACTATCACCTGAAGAAAAAGTATGTGATAGAAGAGCCCAAAATACCTTAAAAGACAATAATAATGCATTTCATATGCAGGATATAAATATAAAGTTAAGAAAATTTTGGAACAATTTCAATATTAAAATGTGCAAATCAAAAGCAATATAATGTCAATAGGCAGGTATATAATATTACAAATTAATTTTGTGATACATGTAGCATTGCAATTTAGTGAAGTAAAGAGTTTCACTTTAGGTTTTTGGAAAAATTTAGAAAAAAATAAATCAAATAACTATCAAAACTATGTCTCCAACTAAATTCTAGGTTTATTGTAATGTCAGAATAATATAAATTGAAAACTGGAATTAAAAACTATTTACACTTTAAGAGGGCATGTTTAGGATCTCAGGTGCAAAGTGTTTTCCTGTACAATACTAAAAATAAATAAACAACATAAACAAACAAAAGCCCCAGGATCCATAATGACAAAAACTGAAAGATTTTTCCACAAAAAATTTTTAAATTATTCTAAGTAAACACGTATCACAAACAACATGAGAGAGACAAATCCTGAAGTGCAACCTCGATGAGAATGGGAGAGGGAAGTGGATGCAAGGACAAGAGCAGTGAATTTTCATCTGTAAGCAACTGAGAACCATGAAAGGCTTTTGACAAGGAAAGTAAAATGATCAAAGATGTCTTATAGCCATGGAATGTGTTCAGCCATATAAAGAATGAATTAGGGCCGGGTGTCAGGCCAGGCAGGGAGGGGAGTGCTGAGCCACAGCTGTTCAGCGTGGAGACAAGATGATCAATTATAGAGCACTTATATTATGCAAGAAACAGCAAGGGCCACTTTGGTTACTGAAAAAATGAGAATCATTTTTGAGAATCATATAAAAAGAGTACAGAACTTACACTTATTGAAGGCCAGGTTTATTAGAGTTTTTAACTTGCCTGTGGGTGCACAAAAATACGGTGCTAACTCTCACCTCTCCAGGGGCATCCCATATTTTCTCTAAATTCCTCTGTATTTTCCAGCTTACTCTATAGGTAACTTAGCTTAGGAGTGGCCATTCTCAGGCTCATCAGAAATAATCAGGGTCACTTAATAGAGAAATATCTCTGAGTGAGGTACATACAGGGAAGGATTAATTCAGTAGGCTGAGTTGTTCATAATACACCTGAAAGAACCTCTTTTCTCCCTCACTGGCCCCTATCCAGCTCATGAGAGGTGCTGTAGGGTGAAAGTGTTTTTATGTGCCTGGAGCTTTGCACCATGCGGTAGCATTTCCTTCGAATACTTTCTGCTGACAATATGAATTATGGTGAATACTCATTTTTACTCTGGGGAGGGTGGAGTCTGAGTAGCTAAGATCAGTAACGTGGATCCTGCATACCAAGTCACTGTCCATTAATAACTCTGGACACCATAGGTTCTGTGAACTTCCCTGTTTGACAATACTTGGCATGTGTTGTTACACATTATTGCTAGAATGAAGTATTTCCCATGAAACCACACAAGAAGGGGACAGCTCAAGGCTTATGGCTGGTTTCTCCTGAACTTCGCTCCATGATCTTCTTCCCAGGGCAGTTTTTACTGTGCGATTTTTCATATAGGTATAAATATGAGTGTAACAACTTCGCTGAGTCATGTAGGTCTTTTCAGCAAACAGAAAATAGTCTTAGGGACCTCTGACACAGGGCTATTCTTTGACAAATATAGTTTTATTTCTAGTATGCTGTTATGGTTCAGATGCAAAGTGTCCCCTCAAGTTCTCAAGTGTATGAGAAGTGATCAGATCATGAGGCACTATACACATCCATAGGTTTACCCATCAACAAATTTAGTAGCTAAATATGCTGTCAGTCTGTGTAGGTGGGAGTGTAGTCTGGAAAGGTGTATTTTTGCTCCAGTCTACTCCCTCTTCTCCTTTTCCTCCACCATGTTCCTCTGCTACACTGTTTTTTCCTTGCAGCCAGACAGCCATGGACTGAAACCATGAGCTAAAATAAATCTCTTTTCCTTTAAGCTGCAAGTGGGTATTATGTCCCAGAGACAGGAAAGCAATCAGGATTTATGATAATGAAGGAAAGTAAGAAGGAAGCTGATCAAGACAGAAGAATCCAAGGAGTTCACCAATTTGATAAACAAAAAAGTGGAAGGGAAAAATGGGCAGAGTGGTGAGTAAAAACAATCCACGCTTTCTGAGATTTGAAATCCGGAAACTGTAAGATAACAACTGAAGAAAAACAGTGGAAAGCAGATCCGTGGGAACCAGGAAGGCTCTGATAGGAAAATTAAGGGAACTTGAAGAGGCAGAACACAATGCAGAGAAGGGAATAGTCAGCCTGCAGTTTCTCCCTGCTCCTGGCTTGTAGTGTTCAGGGAAAGAGAGACCAATCCTCCCAGAAAAAAATGAATACTCAGGACACCAAGAATCCTCAGGAAGAAATTCACCTGGCAGAATAGACAGGCAGTGGCTGAGATCTGCAGGGGCAGTGCAGGATCCTGCTCCCATGGGTGTCCTTTGCTAGACAACAGCTGCTGAGCGAGTCCAGTCCAAGTGGCTACCACAACTATGCATAGAGTGCCTGGTTGGGAGTCATTCTAGGAAAGGTGAATTTTCTTAACTCAGGATTCAGAGCAGCAGCAGAGGGATGTCTTCACCTAAATAATCACAGTGCTAACTTTCCACAGTGACTGGGTGAGAGATAGCCACAGGAGACAGCCTCAATCAGGGAGCAGTCTGAAAAGAGAGACCCTGAAGGGTCTGAGCTAAAGATCCCAGATCAAGGGATCCAAATACAGAGTCAGGCCCATCCTGAGTTGCTCTGGATTTGAAAGTCACTGCATTGTATCATTTGCCCAATTCTTGCTGCCTGCTGGTGTCTTCATCCGCCATGGATCTGGGTTCTGACTGCCTTTTCTGTCTACTAGTGTGAACTGGGCATGTCTTGACTACAACACCACCCCCAAATTGTAGATTCTGGAAGAAAACCATGAAATCATGCATTCAAAGTCACAAAGAAATTTCCTCTTTTGTTTGTGATGGTATGTGTTTTCTTTCTTCTTTCTTTCCTCTTCT
>NW_004955408.1:37759088-37760261 GCF_000276665.1 Chinchilla lanigera
AGTAGGTAAAAACCTTGAAGACATAGGGGTAGGCAGAGAGTTCATGAACAAAAACCAAATTGCACATGAAACACTTGAAAGAATCTACAACTGGGATCTCATCCTACTGAAAAGTTTCTGCACATCTAAAGAAATCACCAGCAGAGTAAAAAGAAAAACCCACAAACTTGGAAAAAATATTAGCTGACTGTCCCTCAGACAAAGGACTTCTATCTAGAACATATAAAGAATGAAAAACTATCAGCCCCCCAAAATTGAAAGACCCAATCCAAACATGGGCAGCTGAGATGAATATACACTTCTCATGAGAAAATGTTCAACATCATTTATCATTTGAGAAATGCAAATTAAAATAACATTGAGATTCTACCTCACCCAAATAAGAATGGCTAGCATTAAGAAATCAGTCAATAACAAATGCTGGTGAGGGTGTGGAGAAATAGGAACCCTTCTCCACTGCTGGTGGGAATGCAGACTGGTGAAAGCACTGTGGAAATCACTTTGGAGATTCCTCAGAAAACTAGGTCTAGAGGTCCCATTCAACCCAGCTATTTACCTTCTGGGTATTTTCCCAGATGACGTAAAAACATCATATCACAGCAATATATGTGCACCTACGTTCATAGCAGCACAATTTGTAATTGCTAAATCATGGAAGCAACCCAAATGTCCATCCACCGAAGACTGGATAAGAAAATTGTGGTACTTTCATATAGTGGAATCTTACTCAGCTATAAAGAAAGATAAACTCAAGGCTTTTAAAGGTAAATGGTCACAACTAGAAACCATACTCATAAGTGAAATAAATCAGACCTGCATATGCAAGCACCGCAGTGCCTCACTAGTGTAAAACCTGAAAGAGTTAATTTAAACTAGAAAGTATGATAGACATCGTGAAATGATAGGAAAACAGTCAAGGGTAAAGGGCAACTGGGATGTGGGAAAAGAGAAGGGAAAGAAGGAAAAATTTTGTGTATATGTACATACAGGATAGTTAACAGAGTTGATCTATTGTCTTCTATTTCTTTGCTGAAAGAAACTGTTAACGAATCCTTAATTGATCAATATTGTATGTATGTATTTGTTTTCATGAGAAACCACTTTGAAGATATCAGTATGTAATACCACAGCATTGTTAATTTCCTACCACTTTGTAACTCTGTATTGTCTGTA
>NW_004955408.1:37766447-37789168 GCF_000276665.1 Chinchilla lanigera
AGCATGCCCAACATCATAAAATAAACACTATTGGACATGAAAACTCAGATAAGCACCAATACAATTGTAATGGAGGACCTCAGACCTGTCACGAATATATAAATTTATTAGACAAAAAAAGTCAAAAAAGAAATATCGGAGGTGAACCAAACCATTGAACAAATAGACTTAATAGATATCTACAAAATGTCCCATTCAACCATAGAATACACTTTATTCTTAGAAGCACATTGGACTTTCTCCAAAGTAGACCATACGTGGGGCCATAAAGCATGCTTTGATAAATGCAAAAGAATAATATTTATTGCATTCATATCATCAGATCACAGTGAAATGGAACAAAGGTAATGGCAAAAGGAACCACAGAAAATATGCAAGCACATGGACTAATCAATGGGTCAGAGAAGAAATTAAGGAAGAAATTAGACATTTCCTACAGCTAACAATAATCCCACTAGAACATTTTGGAACATATGAGACACAGTGACAGAAGTCCTATAAAGAAAGTTTATAGCAGTGACATTTATCAAGTTAAAATATCTTAGATATTTTTGCTCCTTTTCTGGAATGTTTTCAAAGTTACTTGCAATCCAAAGTTTGACTATACTTTAATATTAAACGAATAGAAAAAGTGAAAGATCTCTAGGATGTAAAACACAACACTCTAACAAGGAGATCAAAGAAGGTATCAAAAAATGGAATGGTACCTACTGTTCTTCAAGGCAGAACCAACAGAGACAAAATGGCCATACTTACCAAATTGATATATACATTAGATGCAATCTCAATCAAAATACCAATAGTATTTCCCATAGAACTAGAGAAAATAATCCTAAAACTCATTCAGAACCAGAAGAGACCTGAAATAGCAAAAGGAATTCTGGGAAATAAGGGAAAGGCAGGGGGCATCACAATCATGGACATCAAGTTACATTGCAAAGCTACAGTAAAAACAAAATGAACAAACAAAAAACAGATTTTTGGATCAATGGATCAGAATGCATGATGCAGAAACAACTCCAGACACACTCAACTACATTGTATTTAGCAAAAGAACCAAATACTTTTTAAAAAAAATGATAGCCTTTAAAAAAAAAATGATCCTGGGAAAAGTTCCTATCCACATGCCAAACATGGAAGCCAGATCCATATCTCTCACCATGAACTACACTAAAATCAAAATAGATAAAAAATTCTGAACTTTAAAATAAAACAAAAGAAATTAAACCTGCTGGATGACGTAACAGGTAAAATTCTAGAATACACAGGCACAGGGATAGACAAAGAATTTCTGAACAGAACACCAGTTGCACAAGAAATAATACCAAGAATCAACAAATGGGATCACATCAAATTAAAAACGTTCTGGACCACAAAGGACGCCACCAACAGAGTGAAGTTCAGGGATTCATTGGGATGGGCGTCGTGACAATGAGGAATAAGGAGTGTGACGAATGATGTGCAAAGGTTTTCAGGGGCATAAATATACTCTAGAATTAGATGGTGATGGCTGCAACACCCTGTGGATAAACCAAAGACCACGGTCAGCATGAAGCCAAATGTCCTTTCTGTGCTCCTCTCGCGAGAGCTGGGGTCTCCCACACTGCAGGGGCAGGAAGGGACACACCAGGCCCATGTGCCAATCTGAACATTGTAGCAGTTCCCTGATACACAGGTGATAAGGACAAGGAGCAAAAGTGGCAAGTGTCTTTCTGATGGCAGGGGCCTCCTTGTTATACCCAGACCCTCAGACACTAGCTTTAAAAGGGGTCAAGGTTGGGGGCATAGTTCAAGGATAGAATGCTGGCCTACCATGCTCAAGGCCTTTGGTTTGATCCTCACCACTGAAAAACAAATAACATTTTTAAAAACTGGTGAAAAATTATATATATATGCTAGTCAATAGATAGCCTTGGATATCCATCTACAATGGTGAAATGAATCCCACAAATGTTCAAGATCATTAGCCTTTTCTCAGTCCAGAAACTACCCCCTTGGTCTCTTCCCTTCCTTTGACAATCCAGGTGTTCATACCTTAGCCTGAGTTCCCTGGGGGAACACATGGTGTGACTTGAAAATGATTTTAGGGCCAGGGATGTAGCAGAGCAGCACGGTGCCTGCCTGGTGAACATGAGGTCCTGAGTTCGATTCTGGTTCCAAAAGCAAAAAGATTTTTAACAGCTTTGTTAAAATGTAGTTCACATATCATAAAATTCACCTGTTTGAAGCGTACAACTTTGGTCTTCAGTTTATTCAATAAATATATTATAAAATGTTCAGGGACTGGGGATTTAGCTTAGCAGCACAACACCTGCCTAGCAAGCGCAAGGTCATGAGTTTAATTCCTGGTGGGGGGGGGAGGAAAGAAAAAAGGATATTATGAAATGTTCAACATCAGTAGCCATTTGAGAAATACAAATTACAATAGTGCAGATTCCATCTCACTCCAGAAAGAAGAGCTATCTTTAAAAAATGATAAAATATGACAAAGCCTGGAAATGGTGAGGGTAAAAAAGAACACTTAATTGTTGGTAGAAGTGGAAACTGGTACAGTCACTATGGAAATCAGTATGTGTCTCATAAAACTAAAAACAGAAAATCCATCTGACCCAGCTATTTGTTTTCTGAGTATCTTTCCAAAGGAGTTAATGACATCCAATTACAATGATACATGCACACCTGTGTTTACAGAGGCATAATTCAGACAAGATGAATTTTGGAAGCAACATTTATGTCTACCAACAGATGAATGGATAAAGAAAGCTTGGTATTTATACACAATGAAATACTACTCTACCATAAAGAAGGATAAACTTGAGTCATTTGTAGGAAAGTAGATGCACATTGGGACCATAATACTAAGTGAAATACATAAAACATATAAGGCTTAATATCACACAGCTTCTTTTATGTGACAAAGCCAATGTGTAAATAGAGCACAAAATAAAGACAGACATTGGAGAAGACATGGTGAGTGAGTGGATAAAAGACTGATAATAAAGCAGGCACAGGACAGCAGGGAGGAAAAGAGAAAAGAATAGTGAATGTAGTTGAAAAAAATTAGGTGCTTGCAATAAAGTTTTTGAAAGTCAGTAACATCTATAAAGAAAATAGAAAATTAAAACATTGTAAGATAGTGTATGATTCACTCGCATACTATGCCTTCTGTGTAGATAATTACACAACTTAGGAGCACAAAGGTAAGGGTCCAGGTTTTGACTGAGCACTGAGATGTTTTGTTTATGTTTAATGGAATGTTAATCAGATTAACATTCTCTGCAAATGAAGCAGATTTAATTCTGCTCTGCCATTTACTGTCAGTGAGACCCACACCTACACAATTTATCTAGGCCCCAGTTATCTTCATCTGTCACAAAAGGGGCTGATCCTATTAGCATGAGCTATCCCCAGCGGGTTACTGTGAGGATCAAATGGTAATGGAAGACCTTGTACGTAAGGATGTTTGGAAATGTCTAAATCCCTATTTATAACTAATGAAGTTTTGCTCCTGTCTTATGTTGTAAAAAAGAAATGTAATTAGACTAAATGATAAAAGAAAATCTAAAATACCCGTATTCTTTCTGGTTTTAGTTAACATAATTTCAGTGAACTCATGTAGCAATATACAATTCATATATCATTAAGCCTTATAGTTCTCCCTACCACTGCTTGTAAACTCCTAGAATTACTGAAGGGGAACTACTGAGTTACTATTGATCTTTCTCAGGTCACATTATTATGTTAATGGATGTGGAATGATTTCAGTGTACATTGGGAATGAACCTCAAATATCACCCACCTCTACGTGATAGTATTTACCATCTAGTAAAGAAATTGTATCAGAGAAGTTTAATTCTAGATTATTACTTTATAAATTATTGGAAGGAGTAAAATTTCATTTGGGTTTATCAATGTACTTTTCACAAAATCTGAACCAAGGCATTCAAAATAATTATGCTGTGTAAGAAATTTTAAAAACATGTATCAATAGGATTACATTGTTTTTATTGAGTACAACTGTGATAGCTTAGAGTTGAGATTTTATATTTTATTTCCAAGATTCTTCTCATAGCTGTTTGAAATATGTCACCTCTGCAATGCTTGATCCCATAAAATAAACTCTGTGACCTCCTGAACTATAGAGGAGAGTGATCCAGTCAATAGAAAAGAGATTAGCAGTATCACGCTCCACCACATGAATTCAGGAAGAAAAGACTCAACACTAGAAAGCTGGCTAGGCAAAAGTAGCATTATAAAGCAAGTTGACTGATTTCAAACTGGCCTCATTTGTGGAAAGCTACTCTTTAAGTTTCAATGTGACAATGAAGATGCTGTACTACTAAAATAAATACATCATATTATTTTTACTAAGTAATATGGTGAGAAAGAATCTGTCAGTATGCACACAGAAGAAAAATTAGCCAACAGAGTTATGTGCATACAACACAAGAGGAAAACACTGTGTTGCTAGTTATAACACTCTTCATTCTTAAAGGGACCAGTGTCAAAGAGACGTGGTCATAAAAGCAGTAGGCAGAGCTCAAGAATACTGGCAAAACCATGGGCCCCGAAGATCAGTGAAGCAGAACAGGAGATGCCGACCCAACCCCAAACACACTCAGCCACCTTGTCTTGGACAAAGGGGCCAAACATGTTCACTGGAAGAAAGATAGCCTCTTTAATAAATGGTGCTGGAAAAACTGACTCTCCACATGCCAAAGACTAAAACTAGACCCATGTCTGCCACCATGCACTAAATTAAAGTCAAAATGGATATAAAATCTGAATACTAAAACAGAAACACTAAATTACTGGAAGAGAATGTAGGTAGAAATCTTGAAGACATAGGTGTAGACAGAGACTTCCTGAACAAAACCCAGACTGCAAGGGAAACACTTCAAAGAATCAACAAGCAGGATTTCACATTATTAAAAACTTTTGCACAACAAAAGAAATCACCCACAGAGTGAAAAAACTACTCACATAGAACCCGTCTAGAACAAATAAAGAATTGAAAAAGATCAGATCCCAAAATTCAAAGTCTCTATCTAAAAATGGGCATCTGAGATGAATATACACTTTTCAGATGAAGAAATACAAATGGCAAAAAAACTACATGGAAAATTGTTCATTATTGGTCATTTGAGAGATGCAAATTAAAACCGAGATTCCATCTCACCCTAGAAAGAATGGCTATCATCAAGTTCTTGCTTTGATTCATGTGTGTGATACTGGTATGCTGCTACTGTTCTATTTCTTTGTTTCTCATTTACTGCTCTCTTTAAAAACAAAAATTAAAAATTTAAAAATAAAAAAATCAACCAATAACAAATACTGGTGGGGTTGTGGGGGAAAGGAATGCTGTTTCATTGTTGGTGGGAGTGTAGACTAGTGAAACCACTGTGGAAATCAGTATGGAGATTCCTAAAACAAACTAGCACTAGAAGTCTCATTGAACTCAGCTATTCCCCTACTTGGTAACTTCCCAGAATTAAAAACATCCTACCACAAGGATATATGTGCACCTATGTTTATAGAATCCAAGCTTGTAATAGCTAAATCTTGGAAATAACCCAAATGCCCACCAACCAATGAAAAGATAAAAAGATATCTTGTTAATATAGTGGAGTACTACTCAGCCATAAGGAAAGATAAACTTTAGACTTTTAGAGATAAATAGATTCAACTCAAGACCACACTCATAAGTGAAAAAAATCAGATCCACATGTGTAAACATCATATTGTCTCACTAGTGTGAGAAACTGAGCAAGTAAATTAGATTTGAAATGTACAGTAGATGTTGGGAACTGGGAAGAAACTGTTAAAAAGAAAAGACAAATTGTAATGAGGGAAAAGAGAAAGGAAAAAGGGAAAAAAACTATATTTATACACAAGATAGTTAGGATAGTTATGCAGCTAGTTTCTGCTAGTTATGCACCTAGAACATTGAAAAGAAAGTTTTGTGCTAATATTGTTTGGACAAGACATCATGCCTGTATCTTCTATTCTGAGAAACTACTACAAAGACAACAATGCATAATATATTAATTATCATCACTCTCTTACTAACCTGTTTTGAAACTGTTTTTTTTATTCTTTTTTCTCTTTAGAATAAAAAATAGATAGAATCATTCAATATATGAAAAGAATAAATTCAAGGTCAAAACATACGTCTTTTGGCTCTCAAGATGCAGTTTTTTAATGTTTTCTTTATGAGAAAAATAATTATTGAACATATTTAAAACTCACTTTCAGGATCTTAAAACCTGAAGCTTACAAATGAATCAGAGAATACCTAGCCTTTTAAAATATACAGCCTGTTGTGTACTTAGGAAAAACTTGTGCATAACTAAATGTTTCTCATGCTCAAGTACCTAATTTATTGATTTGATTTTTAAAACCAAATAATAGCTCATTTCTGAAATTATTTATATTCACAAGTATAACACAATATACTCTGGCAGTCTGAGATAATTTTGAACATTATTACTACTTTCCAAATTGTCAAGTGTGTACTAATGATCTCTTTCCAGAATAAAATTCCCAGGTAATGAGTTAATACTCCTTAAATTTCAGCCAAGGACCCTAAAAGAGAGAAATGTCCCCTCCTTATCCTCCCTTCCAAAAGCAGGTTTTTAAATGCTGGATGAAGTTCTGGCATAAACCAACAGCAGACTACCAGTTGAACATAGAATTTATCTATAACTGGGTGCTTTTAGAATATGGTTAACATGTTTGTCTTAGTTACTTTTCTCTCGTTGCTGGGACAAAATACCTGAAGCCCAAAATTAAGAAAGGAAAGTTTTATTTCGCTTACAGTTTGTGGAAGTTTCAGTCTGCACTTGGCAAGTTACAAGGCAGAGTGGCACATGGCAGAGGGCTACAGCTCATGGCCGCAGAACACAGCAAAGCAAGAAAACACACAAGGGAGGAAATGGCCAGAAGCACCCTCTTCCTCTCCCTTACATATGCAAACTATCCACCTCAGGGTGGGTGTAGCTGTCACACCCATAATCAATCAAACTCTAAAAGCATTCCCCATGGCCGCATGAGGATTTGGGGGGACACCCAGACACAAACTATAACAATGTTAAAGAACAATTATTATTTAAAAAGACGGGTGAGTCTCAAAAAGGAATAGCTATTATATTGGTACCCACTAACTATTCTCTTGATACTTTAAAATCCAAGCACATATTTTTAATTTATCTCTTCTTCACTCTCTTCACTCATCCCTCCCTTTCATTCCTTCCTCCAAGTAAGTGGAAGTACATCAACTGGTAATACTTGATGGTATAAAGCAAGCCACACCAGACGTTGTGGCACAAATCTGTAAACCCAGCTACTTTAGAACTTAAGGCAAGAGGATCCCAAGTTCGAGGCCAGTTGGCGGAGTTTAGCAGTACTCTGTCTCTTAATTAATTCAGTAGTTAATTCTCCTACCTGGAGATGTAGCTCAGTAGTAGAATATTTGCCATGAGGCCCTGTATTCAATACCCAATACTATAAAAAAATTTAAAGGAACATAAACAAGGAAAGGCAAATTAACATTAAGATGGCTATTTGATACCTGCTAATGTCATTTGTATTGTTAATTCACTACGGAGTGTGTTTTTCTTGTCATTTTTCACGGAGCTTGACACCAAAGGACTTTTGCACATGCTAATTCTGTGCTCTATTAAGCAGCTGTGTAGCCAGTCCAAGCAGGATTTTTGATTTTGTATTTTTGTTTTTATTTTTAGTATCATTTTAGGCTAAATAGAATTGGAGGTTCTGTCAGTTAAATACATATTTGGACTATCTTTTAAAAACATGAGTTATTTAAACATCATTTAAATATATTCTTCATGATTCCACTCAATTGGTGAAGACTGGAACACTGTCTAAACCATACTTTCAAAATTTTATGCTGCTTATTATTTATTTCTGGTAAGATACTCACTAAATCTCTAAATATTGCTTCTCAGTTTATGAATACCACCATATTCCTGTCAAAACAAAACCTAAATTACTGCTTGCATAAAGGGAGAACAGCAACACGCATACACAGAGATGACTGGATTTTGATGTTTCTGATTATTTCCCCCTTCCCTACCACCACCCCCTATCAGAATCAATATGCTGAAGAGCGTAGTATTTGCTTTTGATTTGTCAATTAAATAAAAGTAACTTTTTCTTCCTCAGAACTGTTGCTGTCTGTAGTATATAAGAACTTGGTTCTCAATGGCCTTATCCAAACACCTAGGAAAAGTATTACTAAGGAGGCCCAATGATAATAGCCGATCATCACAGTACCATCAGTGCTTCCAGGAAGGATTTGCTCTTTCTGTTTGATTAGCTGCCGTGCCAATTAGTGCCTGACATGAGGGAATGACTAAATGTTTTGAATCACAATTAGTATAATAAACAGTTTCAGCAATGTGGAAAAGGTTGTTAAATAACCTCCAACTGTTTCCCGATCAGAACTTCCATTCTAATAGAGCTGTTTTCCTGGAAGCCACTGTCTAGACAGAGAAAATGGTTCCAGTTGGCTGCCCTTGCTGCTGGATGTGGCCATGTGACTAGTGTTCACACTGGAATGAAGGTGGGATGATTTGCACCACTCCTGAGAGGGAATCTTTTAAATAAATGGTTGTACCTCTTCAACATGCCTTTCTTTTCCCCCTTTGCTCCCCAGACTGTCAGTGAAATGAGTAACTTTGGAGGAAGATCTACTAGGGACGACAATGCTGCTCTCAGCCCAACTCCTGTAACTCCTGAGAAAAGAGCCCTCTCTTGAGCCACAGTGGATGAGGACAGGGTGGAAAAAAAATTAAGTTGCTGAAGGTCCCAGGTCTTTTTGTTAAAGCTATTAACATCACATCACTACAGCAGCAAGAAACCAAATCGTTAAGCGGAATCTACAAATACTGACCACCAAATGTTGGCAAGGATATGGGACAGACAGGAGCTCTTGTCATTACCAGTGTCAACCCAAACTACTACAATGGGGAACATTTTGATGGTTTCTTATAAGATTAAAAATATTGTTCATTAAAAACTAAAAATATTCCTACTATGTGATCCAGCAATTGGTCACGGTCACATTTACTCATAAGTTTAAAACTTACAGCTAAATAAAAGCCTGCACATAAATGTTTTTAGCAGATTTCCTCAGAATTTACAACAGTTGGAAGCAACCGGAGTCTCCTTTAGTAGGTGTCTGATGTGATAGAGTTTATCCTTTCGCCTACTAAATGACACCTTGGTTGCTCCTAAGTTGTACTATGATGCTTTTAATGCAGTGGAGTATTATTCAGCCATATGAAGAAATGAGCTATCATGCAAAAAAAGGCATGGAAAAATCACCAATGCATATTGCTCAGTGAAAGAAGTCATATGAGAGGCATACATTACTTTATGATTCAAACTTCAGGACATTATAAGAAAAATAAAGTAATAGAGACTGTAAGGTATGAGTTAAGGGTTTCAGGGGAGGGAAAGAGGAATAGGAGGAGAAGGATGTTTAGGGCAATCAGTGTATGATACCTGATAATGAATATGTATTATACATTTGTTAAAACCGATAGGGCCATCCACACACAGTGTACCCTAAAGGAAACTGTGGACTTTAGTTAATAAAATGAAACAAAATTGGTTCATCAATTGTAACAGATCTTACTAATAAATAAAAGAAGCAAATAATAGAGAAAACTGTGCATGGTGGAGGGAGAGTAAGGAGATATAGGGAATTCTCAGTACTTCCTGGTCTAAACTTACAATTTCTCTAAAAGAGTCTATTTTTTAAAAAGTTTCATTTTATCTCATTGCCATGCAGAGACAATGCACACATGCATGACAGACTGGCTGAAAAGGTGATGAGGAACATACCCATGAAACTAAAAAACAGAAAGAAATGATGGAAATTATACAAGAGAAACATGAAAAGAGGGGCTCAAAACCTTAGCAAGGGACTAGTAAAAGCATTTAGGCTTTGATAAAAGTGAAGATGTAGACAAGACGTGCACATGGTAAGCATCTCCTTCTAACTACTGGTGTCTTCTCATTTGTAAGAATGGAGAATCCTCTAGATATCCCATGATTTCTTCAGTCATAATCACTGAAGCCCCATACATGTAACCTAATCATGTACAAAAAGAATTCTTTATTTTTCACATGAACATTTATATTAGTACATGTTTGCTGCGCATGAAGTTTACATTAATCTTAGGGAGTAGGTTCATATGTACACACATCAGACAGCCTGATTCTCCTTGCTTACCTCCTTCCGGTCCTCCATCTCTACATCCCTCATGTCCATTTCCATTATTGTTGTGGTTGTTGTTTTTAATATTATTATTAGCTCATGTTTAAGACATTTAATGTTTACATTCATTGTGGGAATTTGGTAAAAGTATCTGACAGATCTTAAGTCTTATTTCCCCTTCTCCTGGCCTCTCCCCCAACCTCTGTCATGAGGATGCCTTCCCCTTTGCAAAAGACCTATCTTCTTCTGTTCACCTATCATTCCTTTGTCTGCTCTTTATTTGTGTTTACTCAGATGAGAGATACCATGAAGCATTTAGGCTTGCATGTCTGATCCATTTCACCTCTATTTATATCAGATTTATCGTGTTCAGTTGTATTGCAGACCTTTTAGCTTAGTCATTTAATTTTATACTCACTAGTTCAAAGATAAGAGAGTTAGACAACTTGTATAAAGTTTTCTGTGAGTTTCAGAGTTTGAATTTAACCCTAATAACATGATTCAAGACTCCAAATTCTGGGTATTTACATATTGCAAACAGTAATGATTGAACTTGTAGAAAAAATGTTAGCAATTTAATTCTCATTGTATATGTACCCCCTGAGAAAACCTGAGTTTAACTTCACCAATGACCCAGTGACTGGTGCATTTCTCTTCTATGAGGTAATATTTTTGGTCTTTTCACCAAAAGAACCATTGCCTTTGGTCTTTTCTCCAAAAGATCCATGATATTGATGCTTTTTATATTTGAATGACAGGAACATCAAATCAGCTAAGTAATTCCTGCTTCAACCAAGCCCTAATTTATAGTTTGCAAATGATCTCCCTTGGAAATCATTTCAATATTTGGCTTATGGACTCTAGATTACATCAGATATTCCTTTATTTCTTACAGCTGTCTCTATGCTGTTTATTGCACCTGAGATTGGGTGTTCTGGAATCTATTTTAAGGTACAGCAGACAAGAAATAGAAAGGAAATGGAATCTTAATTTTCATAACCTAGGCTTTTATGAGTTCAAATTTGGTAGCAAAAGTTGTCTAAGCAGCAGAGACGCCCCTGACCAGGCTCTGAATGACATAGAAAAGCACATATGAATGGCACATGAGCAGTCTGCTTCCTTGAGGTAACAAGCCATTTAATAAAGTGAATTTGTTAGCTACTGACCCAAATTTTAAAATGCGTGCACAGTCTATTAGTTCATGGGTTATTTTATTTTTGCTCAAAGGTCTGGGATTAACTCTCAATGATTTGTTCCACTTTGCCTTTTGTGTTTAGATTAGTAGTTCCTTGTTCAATTAGTTTTCAAACACTATAGATAGATATTTGTAGGTTTTTCATAATAATTCTGTCTTCTTTTTAAAAAGATCAGGTAGGCTTTTCTGTAATATATTACAGCAAAACTTCACTTAAGGTTGCATAGATATATTTTTTTCATGAAAGGGATTTAAAGGAGAATAATCGTGGATTCTTAAAATTATATAAAACTTTAGTTATAGCAATGACCTTAGCTTAAGTACAAACAAACAAACAAAAAGAAATAATGAAAGAGAGCACAGCTGTGTAAGAGTGAACATCAAGGTGACATCTATGTGTTATTCCAGGGTGAAAAAGATATTGAAGTTTAAGTTATTTCCACAGGTTCCAACCACAAAGACATTTCCTGGCACTGGAGCTTACCGGGGGGTAAGAACCACTGTTCTTGATGGGCAGCATCACACTCTCTGATGATGTCTTTCATCTCCATCGAGATGGAGATGGTCAGAGCCACTTCAGTGTGCTGGGAGCCCTGAGAGCCTGGTCAGCAGTTTCTTGAGAGGTATTCAGAACAATAAACTAATAAGAACCAACAGCACATGAAACTTTAGAAAATCCACTTTATCTGTGTATCATTTCAGTCAGCACAAATACTAAACAGGAAAAACCAACTTTGATGTCATTCTGTAGTGGATCAAGAAAGATGAATTTGAACTAACTTTCAGAAAGCCACCATATTGCCAGTGGAATATATATACCAGGTGACTTTCTGTATCTGCTTACCACTCTGTGAATCTTTACTCTAGATCCGTATGGATTCGTTATCCCCTGATTTTTATGGTCATCTCTAAAGAATATCTGTTTTTAAAGTCTAGAATTAATAAGCTTTTTCATTTTGTTTTGTTTTGTGGATATGCAAGTACTGCATTATTTTATTTATTTATTTAGTTATTATTTTGCAGTGCTGGAAATTGAACACAAGACCCTGTATATTCTAGGTAAGTGTTCCACTACTCGGTAAACACCCAGGCATACATGACTTTACAAAGAGCAAATTAGCAATATCTGCAAAGAAAAGTGTTATTAGACAGTTTTCATTCAGAGTAGTAGTAACTAATACAGGCTATAGAATTAAAACAAGCTATAGAGAAACAAGTTATTGAGAAGCATCACACTAATGAATCAGGCTCATCTTTCTGCACCATCGTAATTCATTCCGCCATGTCAGAAGTTATAGACCATATAGGATTATGACCAGAGCACAGGAGTTTAGCATTCATGTGAAGCCCCCTATGAAAGAATTATTTGGACTGTATTTGCCCACTAAATAAAAGAAATACCATTTTTTCTCAGAAAGGACTATAAAATATCTGTGTTTTATGTATGAGTATAAATCCTGAGTAGATTTCCAGAATAATTAATGTTATCTCATGATTAGTCCCAGAATTTTCAAGAGTAGATTTAATTTTATAATTGTATTTTACCCACATGCAAATAATGTGTGTAACATCAATGTTTACATAATGACTTATTTTTGAGAATTTCCTGACTTTCTGATTTTACTTATTAATAACTGTGGTTACCACTCATAATTTGAAATGACAGCACCTTGAAAACTCATAATAAAGGCATAATTTCTACTCCAATGCACAGATATTCTAAGAAAGCACACTTAACATACATGATTTCTGTATAAATTGTGTATCTACAGCATTGCAAAATGGCAAAGACCCAGGTTACTAATTCCTTGCTTCACCACCTTTAATGTTAGTCATCTACCAAAGTAATGAGGTAGATGACAGAAAATTTAATATTAATTTTTGTGGCCCACTCAAACCTTTTCTCACAAAAAATTATTTTTGTGGCTTTTACTTAAACTAATGCCACCTAGTCAATGATATCACTTGAAACTAGACTACTACAGTAGAAAAATTAAAACTTGAGCTGTCTGACATTGACCTTAGCCTAGAGCAAAATAATAAAGCTTCTGCATTGTAAAGCCAAGCTGCTTTTATGAAATGCAACAGTTGATTTCCCTTTTCAACAATTGTTATTTATTATATCTCATAGTCAAGGACTCTCAGTAAATTTTAAGGATTATCTACAATATGTATTCTTAGAAGAAAACAGGTTCACGTAGAAAGTGATTTTGACACTTTCCTTGTAAATTTATCTTGCAGGTCAATATCATCAGGAACAGGAATTCCCTTCACAATGCTCTTCATAGCAGAAAAAATGATGATGTCAAGGGTGATTTAAAGATCACTATGAACACACTAACTACAATAGGGAATATGGAGGTGGAATTAGTATTGATATTAAAAAAAAGTTTTTTTATAATCGTGCCTGTGCCCTTGGCTCTTCTACTGTTTGCCAAGAGCTTGTTGCTCACTTCACACCTAATTTCCCTCTTTTTCACATGTGGAAGTTTCTTCTGTGGAAGGAGAAGTGCAGCTGTGACACTAAAATAAATACTACTTTCCACACTTAATGTACCAATTTTGCATCTTGTCTGTTAAGCTTAAGACTAGGTAGCACCCTTAATGAATTGTCTGTTTTCCAAGAAGGTAATATCTGCTATATTGACACTTCAGAAAATAGCTTCAGGTACATTATTGTGTCTTTAACCCTGAAGGTCAAAAGCAAATTTTGAATGTAAAAGTGACCTATTTCCCTGGGGACCTGTGTTTTTCTGAGCCACTGAGCAGTTCCTTGGGCTGTGCTTGAACAAATGCAAGTCAACTCCTATGCCCTCTCCTCCCTGTCACTCATTTGTTTTTCTAGGAAAAAATTTGATCAAGAATAAAAGTAGTTTTTAGAAAATACCACTATTAATTTAATAATGAAAAGTGCTATTATTCCAGCCTTCTAACGCCATCCGGCCCAGTGCCATTTCCCAAGTTACTGCAGTTCATTAGCCCAATAAAAGCAGCTCCAGTAGTGTAAATTTTTTAGATAAGTTCACCTTTCTCAAGGAGCAAATGAAAAGGGCAAAGCATGATAATTTCTCATTTTATAATGGGAAATTTATTCAAGACTTTTTCCCCCATTTATCACTGAAGACACGTTACAATTAAATGCCTTCATTTGCACATAAGTAGCCTACAAACCTTTTTTTAATTCCCTGGGTATTTACAGCATGTTTCTCTCTAGCTGTTCTATGTTTCACTTTTACTCCCTTTACCTATTAAGCAGTCTGACTCAGAACCTGTATTAACAGCATCAGTAAGAACACAAGGACAAGAGCAGAATGATTTTCACTAAATCCTACACAGGTAAGGAAAATCAAAATGAGAAAACAATCCAGGTCATGAAAAGAAATCTGTGTTCCTGTTTAATATTTCACATGATGTTTGATTGAATATAATCATTTCTATGATTTTTGATAGAAAATTGGGAAAAAAAAACAAGTATGGGAAAGAGATCTATTTCTCAATAACCAATTATATATTCTGTAGTAAATAACACTCTTATTTTCCGAAAACTAAAATATCCTATATGGAAGTCTACGAATCCATGTTCAATTATATCATACGTGTTCTTTCACTTATGTAGATGTGGCTGTGTTCCTCCTGGAATTAAAAGAAAATTTAATGATATTTTTATTAGATTAATAGTTATTATCTTTGTAGTTGACCCTTAAAGCCCTAGAACAAATCTTATGATTTCTTAGAATTGTACTTTGTAGTATAAACATTTGCATTTCACCTTGCAGTTTCCTAAATTGAACTATGTGTTCCGGTTCTCATGCAGTATGAGGATGGAGGCTGGAAACTTGGAAATGTGGGCTCTAGTGCAAGTTGCTTTGATGTTGAAAAAGACAAAGAATTTTTGTGGGTTCCTGCATTCTAAAGAGCTCTAAGTAAATATGGAAATTATTGCTATTGTAATTACATATTTATCTACGAAGTTAAGTGATTGAACTAAATGGTCTGTAAAATTATTTCCATGTCAAAATCTGACCACTTATTCAATTTTCATTATTTCAATTTATCTCATATAAGGCCATGCACAAGAACCACTACCTTATACAAATAACTAATTAGACCATATATCTAACATTGCAAAGATTATTCCAAATATTAATACCCATTATAAGTAGGGAATCTGATATAAATTTTTTCTTCATAAAAGATAAAGGTTATTTCCATTTTTTTTTAATTTCCATTTTTAGAAAGGTAATTTTCCCTAGATTTTAGATAAGGGTATGAATTTTACCCCTGGTTTGAACAGTCAATTTTCTAAAGGTAATGAATAGGAAAATTAATCTGAAAATCCTGAAGTTCTTATTTGTAAAAAATTATGTTGTTCTTGGTACCTTTTGTCTGTATTTCTCAGTTTCATCTGGTATCATCTCACCCACGATTTGCAAAGTTTTTAAAAACTATAAAAGCTTATTTTAAAGACAAATTCAAGATATAAAAGAGTACACAAATTGTGAGAGATACATTCCAAACAAATCTGCAATCCAGTATCTCCAGTATCCTTTCCAAAGTTCATGAATGTATAATGGGATTAGTGATATTGCTCAAAGGAGGACTTTTGTGGAGAAAAATTTATCTGAATTTTTTTTTTACCTCATCTTGCCTATATCATCCTCCCCAGTGAAGACTGGAAGGGAGACATACTTCCTTTTTCACACTGGGATGAGCTGCGACGATTCAGGGGAATTTTATTTAAGCTTTTGATCTGTGTTCTCTGAAATTCTGAAGTTTATAGGAACCAATGTCTGATTTGGAAAAAACTAAAGTGGATAGAAATTTGTAACTGACTCTCAAACAAGAAAATCTAAAGAACTAGATTTGACTAATGTCCTCATGAGAGACCCAGGAACAAGCTGTCTGGATTGGGATCTATGTGCAGCTGCACTGAGATGGTGTTTGCCTGAGTCAGGCATGTAAATTTCCCTTAAGAAAGATGGTGAGTTATACAAGAAGTAAAACAGCAAAAGACCTCAGCAGAAACTACTGAGGTATCTATTACTAAACACCAAGAGCTAAAAAATTAACAGAAAGAAAAACTATCAGAAACAGATTTAAACACAATTGCAAACTCCTAGTCAAAAGCCCTTCAGGGGACCCACAGACAACCTGTGAAAATACCCCAGAAGAGTGCTGTAAATCAGGTCCAATGAGAACTTCAACTTTAACCATCTTTGAAAGATAATACGGCAATTTAATTAATGCCTTAAATCTCATATTCTACAAGTTGGGAAATTATGCTTGCAAATTAAAATGACATTAAGAATAACCTATTTATTAACTAAAAGAGAGCACAAAAGTCATGAGATCAATTGAAGTTGCTGTCTAGGGACAAGGGACACAGATCATCAACTAAGCAAAGTTTAACGACAGTGGGGAATGTAGGTAAGAATTTGATTTTGGCACCTGCATTACTCAAGTCTTGTGTGTTACCATGTTGCTAGCACAGCACTCAAATTCTGCTCCTCCCAGTGTACATCCATGGAGCTCCTCTTCTCAGCACAGATAATTTGAAAACCACATTTTGTGTAAACACCAGACAAAAATGACATTTTAGTGTACAAAGTTAACGTGTAATGCTTTATCAAAGTATCATAAACTCAGTAGTTAAATTGAATCTCACAGCTATAGATTTACACAGGACTTCTAGGTATTCTGAGAATTTGAAGCGGGAAAATTTTCCCAAGAGTTAGAATTATGTTACAATACCTATAAATCAATACATTTACCTCCAGCAAAATCATATAAAAAGAAATTTCTTGCATGACAAGGGCTTTTAGATGGGATAGAAGGTAAAAATGTGGATTTGTGGTGAAAAGGTATGTCGATAGTACATCCCAAAGGGAAACAGAGACTTCAGGAATAAAATCAGAACAAGAAAAATTCAGAGATTAGTTAAGAGAAAAATTTGTCGACTCCACTGCGCTAATTTTAATTTCATTTAAATAGAGAAGACACCATCAGAACAAGCAGGATAGACTATTTCAAGAAACAATAAAAACTACAGATGGAAGAAACCAACATAAACTCTACTTCACACTTACTTTTAGTCTCCCCAGATGTTTTTGAAAATACATTTGGAAAGCATTTGATTGAAATTGATGAGAAATTAAGGCTTGTTATACAGTGCTAATTAAATATTTATTTAATTTTTCCCAGAAAGCATCAGTTACACACATTTTAAAATCATATTTGATTTAAAGACATTAAACAAGTAGACTTCATCTGACTTTCATATGCAAAAAGAGGTCAATATTATATTTGAAACTGATTTTAACCAACAAAGTTGTTTAAGCAAGTTTGAGATTCTTTGTACAAAATGATAAGTATAAAATTAAACCAATTTATTGAAACATCATTTTTCTATTTAATGCATAAAGTACTTCTGTATTCAGGTACTTCAAATTCAGCTGAAGTACTTCGTTTCTTCATTTAATGTAGCATTCCATTTCTTTTACTTCCATAGTTACTTCCATGTTGAAGGGAGTAATAGTCATGTGGTTTCAATTAATGTACACTTAACTACTCAAATGTTATTACAGATATATTTTTATATGTAAAAATAATTTTATTTAAGCTGTTACTACATGTTTAATAACGGAAAATTAGGTCTCTATGAAAGAAAGCAAAAATTTAATCTCAAAAGGTTTGTACTCGCCTTAAATAGAGCAATAAGGTGACTCAAATTAAACCTCTACTTTCTAGGGCATTCTCACAGCTAAAGAACTTACTCTCCAGTAGGTTAACTGCGAATAATGTAAGCTTTGAAAAGGTTGGAATGGATGCTGAAAGTATCGATTTAATGACTTATCGAAGATGTTACAATCCAGTTGGTAAATAGAATGCTTTCTAAATTGGTAAAATGTTTGGTTCTGATACACAATGATGAGCTTGCATACCCTGTGGAGACACTGACATCTGTCGTGCAACACTGAGTTGATATTTGCAAGGGAGCTTTTCTCTCCTTTTAAAAAATATTAATCTTACAAATTACGAGAACCCTGAAACTAAACACTAAGTATATAAAATAATGATCTTGTTTACAACTTTTATCCTTGAATTTCTAAATAAAATTTAAGTGCATCTGTTTTCTAAATGATACAAAGGTGTTTCTACTATTTGGTGCTTATTAAATTGCAATAGCAACCACCAAATGCTGTAGAGAAGCAGCACAGTTTGACTATGCTAAATCAGTAAGTCATTGCTTCTAGTGCTAAATATGTTTAAGGCAAATTTTCCTGCCACAAATTTAATCCATCTGTCATAATGTGTGGACTTGAAATTCACAGGTGTGATTGTTAACTAATTATGTCAATTGGAGAAAGAAACGTCCAACTAAATTGATCCAGCATGGTTGTGGGTGTAGAAGACCCACCCTAGGGAGGATGTTACCAGAATGGTATAAAGGGAAATGAAGAAGAAAGGCTCACATTTGTTTCTTAGGAGGACCTCAGTCCTCCCTTTGCTTTGACCATTGTCTCCCAGCTTCCAGTGCAGACCCATCAGCCTCTTGACGTGCATTCCCAGGGCACTCTGCTCTGAGCTCCAGGCTTTCAACTGGGTCCTTTGGATCTGCAGTGCACAGACAGACCTTTTGCACATTTCTACACCTGACTCTGGGTGGCCATTGTAGGCTAATCTTGTCAATTCTTATTTATTTATATATCTTGCATTAAATCTGTCTCAGCAGTAAGCACTGAATGATGCAGTAGGCTTGTAGCTTACATGCCAAATTTATTCTCAGGCATAATCTCTGTGGCCTCTACAGTACAATAAAATATTTGATTGCTTGCCAACATTTAAAACTGGGAGATTTTGCAGAAAAGTAGCTTTTGAAAGTTTCTTTAAGTGCTAGGAGGCCTAGCAATATAGACTTGGGTTATTTTAGCACATAATCAGCAGAATCTTAGGGGTAATTTTCCTTTCCTGGGTCATTTCTTCTCTAGTATGCTGCAGTCACAGCACTCCACTGCTTTTCAGTTGAAAGTGTGTATCAGCAGCTACTCATGGTTCAGGCTTTATAAATTTTCCCCAGAAACTTTTTGCTTTGCATTTATGTTACCACCCACTTCCTATGAGGGATATTTAAGATTTTTGCTTTATCTACCCAGTCTCTTCCCATGAAAAACATATAATCTTCTTCACCACTTACTGTGTTTATTATTCAATCATAAAACTGTTGCTCTTTGCTAAATCACGTTATCATATATTTTATGTATCTTCTCTCTCAGTGTACTGTAAGCCCTAGGAGAAGTGAAATTATGCCTTATTGAATATGTGTATTCCTAGCTTTCAAAGTTTGTTTCAAATACATATGATTGCGAGTAAATGTTTTGATGATCAGTGGTACTCTTAGTAATGAAACTCAAGTTATACTCAGATTATTTTCTCTATTCATTTTCCCATATGCTTGAGGTGATATCAGTGTCAGTATTACCTAGGAATATGGGGACTTCAGAAAAGGTTGAAGTAATGCTTAGCTGAAAATATAAGTACACTTAAACAATATGGAACATTGTATCAGTTGGTGCTGACTAGAGAATATACATATACATTTATGTATATGTATGACTTGGATTCACAAGGTAGGTTTACAAGGGCCACCTGCAGAGTCAGGTGTGGAAAAGTTCCATGGACTCTGTGAACTGGAAAGCCAAAGGCCTGGACCTCACTGTGGAGTCCTATGGGAGTCTGTATAGGGATCCCAAAGCATCTGTGATGGAAGGCTGAAGAGTCTGCCCTGGAAGCCAGGAGATGAAGGCAGAGGCAGAAGACAGGGTTCCTCCAAAGAAGCAGAAGTAAGCCTTCTGTCTTCTTTCCCTTTCCATTCCATTCAGGCTACAAGCTTATTGGCTGGTCACTCACACCCAGAGTGAATCTTCAGTAAGTCCATTCAGTCCCACCCAAGACTACGCCAAGCTGGTCAGTCAGGCATTTTACTCAAGTTGACACAGAAGCTCTCCCACAAACATTATAATATTTGCACACTGACAATGTTTCAAATGCCTAGAATAAAAACTGACATTCTGTGGCCTTACACATCTATACAGAAGCTCTGATCAATTAAATTTACTCCCACTACCATTCTCAGAGTTACTAGATCTAGACTTGCTGTCCAACCTAAACAACTCCAGAATCAGACGACATATATAAGGCACAAAGCAGTGGACAATACAGGATTATAACACTTGAAGAAAGAATATAAAGTGGATCATCCCAAACATCTGATCCTCTCCAGGGTGTATGTCCTACCATATAACAAGGAAGTGGAACCTTGATAGACCATGAACACACTGGCTGAAGGAAGCAGAGGCCGAAGGTCATGCTGGCTAGGGGCAGACACTCAACATATCAAGATGCCATGGATGTGAGAGGCCAGAGCAGAACAGACCTACACTCACCACAAATCTGGCTGATGCCCAAACAGTGAGTCAGGGTGGAGACTCAAGTGAGCACAGGAAATGTGAAAGCGGAGGAACTCTTGAGACCTTGCAGAGACTTGCTGTGTGTTCCTCAAATCAAAAATGGCCCACGTGACACAAGAAAAGTAAAATGTACATTTTAAGAGTTCAAGCATACATAATCTCTGCTCATATCAGGGGCTCTTGGAGCACATAGACACAGGGGATAAACCAAGAAGCAGAAAAAGTAAATAAGCAGAGTTATCAGTGGCTACATACCACTGTGAGGAGACAGATTCTCTCATTTAAGTTAAATCAAGTTAGGGCTGGGGATATAGCTCAGTGGTACAGCGCCCACCTGGCAAGCATGAGGTTGTAAGTTTGATTCCCAGTACCAAAAATAAATAAATAAATAAATAAATAAAAAGTTCAAACAAGTTAATATCATGAAAACACAGTTCACAAAAATAAAAGCAGAATTCAGAGTTGCTACAATAAGCTACCCACATTGTCCAATTGTAAATCAAAAATAATAAATGTGAAAGGTACTCAAAACAAGGTAGTCAGTCAACAGAAACCAGTCTGATATCTCCTTTCTCCACTCAGTCAGTGACTTCGGGTGTTACCAGGTTCTCTGTTTAGCAAATGGAATTCAACCAGCTATCCTAAATACACTCAAAGAACATGCCATGATTAAGCTAACACATAGGAGATTTAAGAGAAAAATTGAAACTGAAGAACCAAACCAGAGTTCAAGAGAGTAGTTTAAGACAGTAAACCACTGAGATGAATCATGGTAGATTAAGGATGGAAGCTGAACCCTGAACTCAGCTAGAAAACATTAGAATTATCTAATCTCAGAAGAAGGGTCTTGAAAAGAAGCAAGGAAACAGAACCCACATATTACATATTTCTCTGGATAAGTATAGGCCAAAAGACAACAGATAGCATAATTGATGTTTTAAAAGAAGAAACTATCAACCAACAGCACTTTATATGGTAAAAGTATCCTTCTAAATTATATTTTCTGTCAAGTTATCCACTGACAGAGGGAACTAAAAAATTCCGAAAGTCAGTGCTATTTTATGTTTTTTTTTCTTA
Organism: Chinchilla lanigera; assembly: GCF_000276665.1. NCBI lineage: Eukaryota > Metazoa > Chordata > Mammalia > Rodentia > Chinchillidae > Chinchilla > Chinchilla lanigera. Next base: position 37,788,433 of record NW_004955408.1, read on the forward strand.
TGTTTTTTTACTTCTATGGATGTTTAAATAATAAGCTATAATATTGTATTATCAATGCCATAAAAGATATTTTTAGATAAAGGAGGAAATTGAGCTGTACCACTATGAAGTTGATATATTTTGCTGGAATTAAATCAGTGGTAATTTGATGTAGATGGTGGTACTTTGAATATGTATATTATAATCTCTAGAGCCAACACTAAAATTGACTAAAACTTTTTGTATGTTAGCAAATTAAAATGGCATGTTATGAGAAATCCTTAATATATTTTACATTATTGTTTAATTTTAAATCATTTTTTATTTTTAATACATTGATTTAATAAATTTTCTTTGAAACAATTAAACAAAGAGAAAATGAATATGAGAAAAACAGAAAAAAGAAAACAGCAGCATGGTAGACATAATTCCAGTCATACCAATGGCTTCATTCAACACAAACCAAGAATACACTAAAATTAAAAGGCAGAGATTTTCAGAAAAAGAAGCAAGATACAATTGACTGTGTGCCATCTACTAGAGATGGAATTTAGACTGAAGAAATTCAAATTTAAATACGATTCCACTGAAATATAAATATGGTGAAAATAAAAGTCTATGAAAAGATATACCATAAAATCTTAACCAGACAAGATCTGAAATGTCTATTTTAAAATCACCAAAAATAGACATGAAAACAAGGACTAATACTAGAGAAAAAGGAATATTTTATAACCAAAATTTGTCAATATATTAG
>NW_004955408.1:37789413-37792263 GCF_000276665.1 Chinchilla lanigera
GCCCCTTATGTGGGGGTGTCCTGTTTACAATGTAAGGGAGGGAAAGAGGCTGCTTGCCGCCATTCCTCCCTTTTGCTCGGGCTGTTTGCTGTTCGGCTGCCATTCCCCCTTCTGCTTTTGTTGCTTTGTTATCTTCTTCCTCGGAGCCAGCCAAGTACGGACTGTAACCTCCACAAACTGTAAGCTAAAAATACCTTTCCTTCCTTAATTTTGGGAGTTGGGTATTTTGTCTCAGCAATGAGAAAAAAGTAACCAATACAATAGTCCAGTGCTGGGATTATGGGTGTGAGTGTTATACCTTCCCTGGGGCGGGTAGTTTGCATTCAGTGTAAGGGAGGGAAAAAAGGTTACTCTCTGCCACTCCTCCCTTTTTTGGCATCGGGAATCGAACTCAAGACCTTGCACTTGCCAGGCAGGTGCTTATGCCACTGAGCTATCTCCCTGGCCCACTTTTTCTGTTTTCAGCCACCATGAAATGTTGACCCTGCCATGTGCCATTCTGCCTTGGAGCTAGCTGAAATCTCCACCCACTGTGAGCTAAATAAATCTTTCCTTTCTTAATTCTGGGAGTCAGGTATTTTGTCTCAGCGAGGGAAAAGTAACCAAGACAGCACCCAAAAGCAAAGGCATAAAAGTACATGAAAAAAGCTAAAAGAATTAAAATACATATAGACAATTCAACAATTATAGCTGTTAGTTTTAATACTTCAGTCTCCATAATTGGTAGAACAAGTAGCAAATTAGTAAAGATGAAGCAACACTATTGATCAAATGACATACCTGACAGATAAAGAATACTCACCTCACAAGATTATTGATTTTTTTCAGGTGAAAAAGAAAGTATAGCACTGTGAGAATAAATTGTACATGAGACTATAAACAAGTGTCAGTATGCTTAAAAGAATGGAATTTGTGTTATTACTAACCACAGTAGAATTAAATTAGAATCAATCCCAGAAACAAACCTAAGAAATCCTAAAATATAGAAAATAAAAGTGAACCCTTACCCCATGGCCCAAAGAAAAAATTATAAATAACTTGAAATACATTAAAGTAGAACACAAAAGAGTAAAACTTTAAATATTTCTTCTAATAACAGGATACAGAAACTTAACTCAATAACATAGGTTTAAAACTTAAGATTTTAGAAATAGGAGAGCATGTCAAACCCAGGTATGTAGAATAAATAAAATAACTACACCAGAGTAAAGACCAGTGTAATTTTTAACAGATTTTATAGATAAAAAGCTTTTTATCTGTTTACTTTAAATAATAAACAGAACAAATAATTTCTGTGATTGAGCAAGTTTGAAGAGGAAAGACCCAAAAAAGGGAGAGAGGAAGAGAAGGCGTGAAGATTTGATGTTATCAATATCAGAAAAGGAAGAAGCAAGCATAATGAGAGATACTAGCTTCATACAGGAAATATTGCAAAGAGAAATTAAAGAATCATATTATCTCCCCAGTGTTAAAAACTGAAAGAGTAAATAAGACCCAAAAGGTACAACCGGTATTGTGAAAGGGAAAGAAACTTCTCAAAAGGAAAGAACAATGGGTGCAGGAAAGAGGAAAAGAAAGAAGGGGAAAAAATATACATATGCACAAGACAGCTAAGATAATTATACTCTAATTTCTATTTGTTTATTGAAAAGAACAGTTAGTGCTTATATTGCTTGATCAATTTTGAATGTCTATATCTGGTAATCTGAGCAATTATTTGGAAGATAATAATATTCAATATAATAACCATTGTTAATTTCCTATCACCTTGTTTTGAAATTCAGTATCATTTTTATTGTATTTTTATTCTCTTTAAAATAAAAAATAAATATATAGAAATACATATTTTAATAGGTCAGAAGATTTAATAATACTAATATGACAATTTATTCTAAATTTATGCATAGATTCAGTACAACCTTAAATATAATCAAGGAGGATGCTTATCAAAATTAAAAGGAAGATCCTACAATGTACATGGAAAATGAAAGGATCAAGACTGGCCAAAATAATCTTGAAGAAAATATTTGGTGGACTTACACTAAGACCTCAAAAGCATTTCAAAGCTACTGAAACCAAAACAGTATAGCATTATCTTAAGAACAGATATATAAATCATGGTCAATTAGTTTTCATAAAGGAGGTCCAGGTAATTCAATAGGAAACAGCAGTATTTTCAGTACATGGAATATTCATGTGCAAACATTGAAATAGATCAAAACTAACTGAAATTTTAATATCAGGCCTTGTACAAAATTTCTAAAAATGGATCATAGAATTATATAACCTAAAAATATAACCTTGTAGGAGAAATCTTAATAGATAATCATTGTAACTATGATTTGGTGAAGATTTCTCAGGTAATACACAAAAAGTAAGAAAATTAAAATAACTGATAATTTGTACTTTATTGAAATTTTAAAATTCTGTTTTTAGAAAGGCATCACTAACAAAAAGAAAAGGTGAGCTAGAGAATTAACAAATATTTTGAAAAAAATACTCAGTTGAGTGCTTTTATCCAGAAAATAAATCAAACACATAAAATTAGACAATAAACTGATAATCTAATTCTTAAATGGAGAAATAACACAAATAGGCACTTAACTAAAGAAGGTATACAGGCCAGGCACAGTGACATAGGCCTATAATTGTATCTACTAGGAAGGATAAGGTAGGAAGTTCACAAGTTTGAGCTCAGGCTTGTCCACTTAATGATACTGCCTCAAAAAGAAAGAAAAAGAAAGAAAGAAAGAAAGAAAGAAAGAAAGAAAGAAAGAAAGAAAGAAAGAAAGAAAGAAATGAAGAGAGAAAGCTGGAAATGTAGCTCAGTGTGAAGGCACTCATATATAT
>NW_004955408.1:37792363-37794481 GCF_000276665.1 Chinchilla lanigera
CAAAAAAGCACATTTATATATGCTTAGCATCATTAGTCATTAAGGAAATGAGAATTATAACCACAATGAGATATCAGTATGTTCCCCTAGGAGAACTAAAATGAAAAACAATAGCAATAATAAATGTTGGCAAAATGTTGAAAACCTGTATTAATCATAAAATGGTGCTTGGAACGTGAAATGGTATAGCCACTTTGGGAAACATTCTAGAATTTTTGTTTAAAGCTAAACAAACACCTAATATACAATTCAGCAATTCCATTTCTTGTTAACTTCCAAAGAGAAATTAGGCCATTTTCTGTGCAAAGCCTTAATCTATTTACAGCAGAAAAATTCATAATAGCTCCAAATTATAGACAATCAAATGTTCATCAATAGGTCAGTGTAAAAAAACCTGAGGTACAGTCAAACAATAAAATCCTACTTTTCAGTAAAAAGTAATGAATGAGCTGCTGATCCACATAGCGAAGAAGAATCTCAGAAATATCCTGAGAAGGAAGGCAGACATTAGAAGCTACATTCATATACTTCTATTTATATTAAATTTATAGAAAAGGCAAAATGAACACAACAGAATGGAGCCAGTAGCTGCCTGAGTCAGGAATGAGCAGAGGAACTGACTGTAAAGCGATAGGGGAACGTTTTATGGTTTTATTTATAATTAAGTTTATTGGTTCAGTTTGGATACACATAACGGTCACATTCATCATCGGGAACTTACATCTGTGTATGATGCATCTTAGCTCCTTTTTGTCCCATTCCTCTCCCATCTCTTCAGCCCCTCTTCCTCTCTTTATTTACAAAACTCTGTTTCCATTTTATCCTTTCCTTCTCATCTGTTTTCTTTTCCCTTCCATAATCTCCATTTCCCCTTTCCCTTTAAACAATGACTTCCTATTTCACAATATCTATTACACATTTTAGTTCTTAGTTACACATTCAGTTTCTCACATTAGAGAAACAGTGAGATATTTACACATACGTATGCAATATATTTCATGTAAGAGTATGGTCTCAAGGTTCATCCATTTAACAAAAAAATTCCTCAAGTTTATCCTTCTTTGTAGCGCCATTGCACAAAGAAACCACATCTTCTTTATCCATTGATCAGTGGATGGGTATCTAGTTTGTTTCCAAGATTTAGCTATTACAAACTGTGCTGCTATAAACATCAGTGTGCATATATCACTGTGGGTGTGAGGCTTTTGGGAAAATACCAAGAAAAGAAATAGCTGGATCACATGGACCTCTAGTCTTAGTTTTCTGAGGAATCTACACACTGACTTCTACAGTGGCTGCACCAGCCCACAAGAAGTTTTAGGAAATACTGTAAATCTAGATGGAGGTGATAGCTACATGGCTATATAGATTCACTAAAAGTCTGAACTATTGAGCCCATCATCCTATTGATAGATTGGTATACAAGGAAATCAGAAAAAGTTACAAAATTGGATGAAAATGTATTGAAATGTGAATTTTGCATTTACAACCTGCCCACTTCTCTGTAAGATTTATCCTAATGAAAGCTGGACCACTGACAAGGGCAAAAGTAATCAGTGACCATGGAAGTCACTAACAGTAAGAGAGTACAAGTGGGGAACAGAGCATGTAGAACTCAAACCGTACTTCAGATTTTCTGAGGCAATTTTCTCTGTCATACTCCATCAAACCCCAGATATTCTGAAACATTTGTGGCATTAAAGAAATTTATATGACTATATTTAGTTTGAAAATATCACCAGAAGTAAAGATAAACTTGATGTTTTGGTTTGGGTGATATTTTTGCATGGGAAAACAATATAATAGAGGACACATTTCATATTATTATTTATAATAGTCACCCAAAGAACAATATACAACAGGGTACAGGAAATCTGTCCACACACTAAGACCAAGGAAACTAGCTGAGGGCCTCGATCCCATGATAATGTCCTACATGAATCCAGCTGAAGACCCAGAGCTCATAACAGTGCCTCCCACAAATCCAACTGGAGGCTCAGAGCCCACAGCAAGGCCTCATGCAGGCCTGTTTCATGGATCTGCTGGGAAGGCCCAAATGTCAGTAGTGGAATCCAGGAAATGTGTGCCACCGGTTGAAGGAGCTGTGCTAGCAGGCTG
>NW_004955408.1:37795006-37796156 GCF_000276665.1 Chinchilla lanigera
CAGCCTTTCTCAGCTCCCAACAGCCTCCTTGTCCTTCTCCAGTTCTGTCCCTTATGCTGTTGGCAACAGTCCCCAGGTGGGCCTCCCACACCTAGCACCACGCTTACTCAGTTCAGCTGGGGGGTTATAAATTGACCACCAGTTATCAATCCACTACACTTGATTTCAAAAATAAATGAAAATTTGATATTATAATAGTGCCATAAATTATCTTACCTTTTGAAGCTAAATGATAAACTAGAAAAGCATACTTCAAATACATATGTCCCTAATATCTAAAAAACAAAAAATTCAATAAAAGAAAAGTAACAATCCAAATTAAAACTTTAGAAAAAAATGCCCGCACACAAAAATGTGAGGCACGGTGGTGCACACCTGTAATCCCCGCACTTGGGAGGGTGAGGTAGGAGGATCTCCACAAGTTTGAGGCCAGTCTGGAGTACACAGTGAGTTCAAGGCCAGCCTGAGCTAAGTAACAAGACCCTGTCTAAAAGAAAAATAAATGAGTAAAAATGTCGAAGTAATCCTCAATAGGAAAAAAAATAATTCTCACTACATGAAAAAATATAATCTCAAGAATATTTGAAGCACAATAAAACAATTGCATGGCACTGATATCATATGGTATTTGTTTTAAGAAATTCACTTAAATGAGCCATATGATTGTCAGGTTCTGGAAAGAAAAAGATAACACATGGGAACTCAGTCTTTGAAGGACTTTTAATGCAGAGGCCACTTTAAAAAGATACAAGCAGAACTGGAGAGAAGGACAGGAGCGTCTGGGCTGCAAGGAAGAAGTCAGAAAGTGCAACTCCCCTGCAGGAGAGAGGGTGGAGGGCAAAGGCAGAGGTGGGAGCGGTGGCCTGTACGCCCCAGATCTGGCTCCAGCCGGGGGAAAGCAGGGGCGCCCCTCCTAGGCTTAACTCTGCGCGCAGCCAGGGCAGGGAAGGTCAGCATGCTGGACCTTAGGGAGCCGCTGGGAACACAGCGGAGAGTGTGTGCAGAGGACGGGCGCCTTGCAGCAGACAGGGCCGGGTCGTTTTCCAACAATCCACAGGTGATATGACAATGTACGATAAAGCCTCAAAAGTACTGCTTCACTTGGCTATTTCTATTTCTATGAATTCATCCTACGGAAAACTGAGAGTTT
>NW_004955408.1:37796346-37824631 GCF_000276665.1 Chinchilla lanigera
GGGATTTGAAATATCATTTCAACACTTAAAAACATACGCTGAGAGTGGTGCAGCACTCCTGTCATCTCAGCCCTCAGGAGGCCGAGGAAGGACGACTCCAAGTTCAACCCCAGCCTGGCAAGTTAGTGACAGGGTGACCCCATCTCAAACAAAAAGTAAAAATGAAAAAGAAAGAGCTGGAGATGTAGCTCAATTCAAAGGCCCTGAGTCTAATCCCCAGTACCACAAAGATAATAGTCCTTTTCCACTTTTTAGAGCATTGTTACAGTTACTCTCGAAAAGTGTAAGGACTCGGAGAGGTCTGAGCTACTTCATTCCACAGAGGTGAATCACTGTCTGTCCCCTAAGGGACTATAAAAAAGAAGATTCAGCTCCCAGAAAGTAATACTTAAAATCTTGTTCGTATTTCCACCAGCTTTGGAAGCAGCGACCAGACTTTCCCTCTGAAACAGAACTGTGAATGCTCGACGGGGTGCACCGGGTGGTCCTCCCGAGGATGGGCGTCCTCGCCCGGGACTCCTGTCCCTGGACAGTGTGAAGCAGCTCACGATGGAGGCCCTGAGCTGCTTTGCAGAGAGGCTAGGCTGTTAACAGAACCTTTATAAACACTTTCCAGGATAAAGGTCAAGAACTCTAAGGGGTTGTAAAAACCTAGTACAACTTTTTCGTTTTAAAAACAGAGGAAAATGAAACTTAGCGTTCAGTAATTTGCCCTGTTCTACCTCGCAGCTCGGACAAGCGGTGAAGCGTATCAGTTTTTGTGTGTCAGAAAGACAGTTCAAATCCCCTGAAGCCAGAGTTACGTAATGCATAGTGAACAAACGGACGTGTAGAAACAGTCTGCTCTGCGCATATGGTCTACCATAAACTGCTTGCTTTGGTTCGTTTTTGGTTTTGGTGGCGCTGGGTACTGAACTCAGGGCCTGACATGGAGCTGTTTTCCCCAGGCTGGGCTCAAACTCAGGACCCCTCTGCCTCACAGGCCCTGTACAGATTTCAGGTGTGTGCTAACTGTGTGCTCCGGGCCTAGCGACCTGCCTTGTTCCTAGATTCTTAGTTTCAAGCTGTCCTTGGGACTTTGGGGTCCTTGAAGATGAGAAGTGTGTCTTCTAGGCAGAAAGAGAAAAGCTAGTCTTCTAGTTTCAACCAGGGCATAGAAACCACGCAGGGCTCCCACACGGGATTCTAACACCACATAGAACAGCGCACAGCCACCAGCAACCACGTGATCGCGCTGGCCGGAGGAGCGCAGACCTGGGAAGGGGCACTTTGGGGAGGCCTGGCTGCTCCTCACTGCCTGGCAAGAAACTCAGCGTTCCATGCAGCCCGGAGCTGGGCAGGGAGAGGAAGCCCCTGAGAGCACAGGACTGCAGCGGCCTCAGGGAAAGAAAGCTCTTTCCTCCTTCTGAGAGCAGCCCTGTGCACTTAACGTGAGGAGCAGTTTAAAGGCATCTCACCCCTTTTTGCAGGGATTAAAGGACAGTTTTGGAACTGAGAGGCAGGAATACATTGATCCCTGGAAAAGAGGCCGCTCAGACCAGTTTCTCTGCCTCCGTTGGGCTATATTTAATAAGTCATGGTTATCTATAAAGTATAGTTGAAAGGCAAATCATTCTCGCGGGTAAGCAGAGAGAGGAAAGGCATGACAAAATAAACATTTCAATTTTTGATGTAAAAAATATCAAAATACAAATGAAAATGGCGCTGGGCATCTTAGCACACTTGTAATCTCAGCACTGAGGAGGCTGAGGCAGAAAGATCTCTGAGAGTTCAAGGCCGTCCTGCACTGCCATAGTAAGTTTAAGGCCAGCTTGAACTACATAGTGAGATCTTGTCTTGAAAATAATAAAAGCATAATGACACTAGGAAGTCTTTATTATACATCAGTGCAGATTGAAAGAACAGAGGGCTCCAAAAAATAAAAATTACAACTGAAATTACTTGTGCTTAAGTTTTTAAAAAACAAAAAAGTATTAATTGCCATATGGCAAATGAGTTAAATATTTTAGCGAAGTTGATAAGTCCACAGAAATAAAGCAAATAAAGAAAGAAGAAATTATTTTGTGGGGGCTGGGGATTTAGCTCAGGGGCACAGCCCCTGCCTGGCAAGCGCAAGGTCGTGAGTTTGATTCCTGGTACCAGAAACCCCCCACTCCCCCAAAAAAGAAAAAGAAATTAATTTTTTAAAGTTATGTTTAAAGTTGCATTAGTTGCATTGTTGTTGGTTTTGGTACTATTGATTCATGCCACAGACGTCACATTGCACTGCCTCCTCAGCCCCTTTGTTTTTTATGTGGCAAAGGGTCTTGCAATCATAATAAACACTAATTGAAACAAAGATTTGCTACAATTCTATCATATTGTTAGAGTTAAGAGGAAATGATAAATATATTAGAAAAGAAATTCTCCTGAATCAATCAGACAAAGGATCTATTACATAATTCCAAAAATAAAAAAGTCAATACTTGCATGGTCTTTTCTTTGTTTTAGAAACATGAAAGCAAATACAAACACCACAAGAGATGGACAAAGGGTTGTAAGTGCTTCTGTAAAGTGGAAATAAAAGCAAAGAATTCTGAATAAGGGAAATAACTTTTTCATTAAAAATGTCTTACTTAGATGGACATGGCGGGTAATCTGCAACCCTTGCACTCTAGGCAGGTGAGGCAGGAGGATCACCAGTTCAAGCCCAGCCTAGGCAACTTAGTGACTAAGCAAGACTCTGTCATGAATTGAAAGGGTGTGCAGGTATGTGGGGAGGAATGTAACCTAATGCAAATTATTCAATTCTTGGTTCAATTCTTCTTCCAAAAAGACATGTTAGCTTTATTTGATGCTTAAATTATGTACAGGTTTGAATTTGATAGGAACAGGCCCAAATTTTATATATAACATGAAATCTGCAATGTGGAAGTCATAGGAAAAACACTGCTGAAATACCAGGGGCGATTGCCTCTCTGTAGCAAAACTCCTCAGGCCTTCTTTGAACCAGGGCTTCGCATATCAAAGCAAGGGCTCTTTTACTGAGCTGCATCCCCTCCACATACCTCTTAACTATCCATTCCTTTCAAAGCCTCTAAAGTGAGTATTGGGAAAAAATGTCTGAGGGACAGCGTAAGTGAAGTCATTAGGCAAATGTAAAGAAAACCATGTGAGATAAACGTGTGTACAGAGGCAGTCTCCTAGGCGGCAGCTATTTATTCAAGTTACCATTGTGAGGTTGGAGGGAATAAGCAGAAATGGATACTACATCAGTCACTCCTTTGAGGCACTTAAATTAAATGAGAGAAAGAATAAACAGTGGAAATTAAAGTTCAATATTAGGTCTCATTTTAATGGTAAATGAAATAAAAGCAATTAAAATCTCAGTTGACAGGAAGTTTAAAGGTTTAATATCTCAAATTCAGAAGAAAATAAAAGAAGAATTCCTTCTCTTCCCCCTGCTCTTACTATCAAGGATAAATACACAGTTGTAAATAGATATCATATATAATAAGTATTACAACATCAATGAGAATATTATTTAATGTGCAAAGTGCAATGCTGAACTAGAGTTCTCCTTAAAGGTCTATCTTGCTTGTTCAGTCTGATCACCTAATATCAGGGCAATGGTGGTCTTTAGCTCTTCTGTAGCATTTACCTCTTGTTTGAATCAGTTTCCAGATATCAAGTCAAAGAAAGCACTTCTCAATCACCTCTGCATTTATCTCCTGTGAATGAAGCAACGTTATAATAAAGAGTAAACAACAGAGCCTTTCCGGAAATAGGCCCTACTAGCTGTTTTTGTAGGACTTGCAAAAGTAGGAGACTTTAATCAAGTAGCTGTTGCTGTTTCTTCCCACTCTAATTTACCCTTCAACACACTTCTGCTTCTGTGGAATTGTAGTAGCTCTGAAGCGGCTGAGTCTGGTATCACTCATCTACACATCTGGGTCACAGTCAGGTCTCTGCACATTTGCATTCTTCCCGGCTGTCCTGGTGTCACTGTGGCTTCCAGGGTTCCGTTGTCAGCTGTCTCTATTAATGCTCTCCTGAGACACAGACACGGAGAGAGGTCTCACAGAAGTACTAACACGGCGTCCTGAGGATGCACCAGAGGATGGGACTGTGTTAAAATGTAAACTGTGCAGCAGGAAGAGCAGCCCATGGGGAATCCCCCGCCCCCCAATCTTTTATCTCGTAATAGCAGAAAATCTTAATGTAGTTTTCCCTCATATTTGATGAAAGTACCATTACCTAATATCATCATAGCTATGAAGCTGAAAGAAAATTTTAAAATTATAAAACAGTGTAAAAGCAAATTTCAATAAACCATGAATATTCTCCCAGTTTTTGTAAAACTACTATTAAATCATAATCATTTCAAGTGGTTTTAAAAGCTTGAAGTCAAAAACTTAAAAAAAAGATTACATGCAATGATTTTGCTAAAATATAATGAGATTTTTTGATTTTATAACTTTTTTGACATTTGTCTGCTTTCTGAAATTTGCAGGCTGGGGATATAGCTCAGTGGCACAACTCTTGCCTGGCAAGTGCAAGGTCCTGAGTTTGATTCCCAGTACCAAAAATACCTTAAATAAAATAAAATTTGCAATTTGTTGTTCTTTATTTTACTATTCTAAATAAATGTTCACTGTCATTTTTAGTTTTTATTAGTACACAGTTATAGTACACAGTATTCGTATTCCTTTCGGGAAATTGATGCATGTCTATCACATATCTTCATTCCTTTTTCTCATCTCCTTTTCTTTCTGTTTCTCCCCTTCCCTCTATCTCTTGATCCCCTTTCTTTTTGGGTGGAGCATCATCAAGAAATCAAATAATGACAAATTTTGGAAAGGCTGTGGGGTAAAGAAACGATTCAACACTGTTGGTGGGAATGTGAACAAATATAATCTCTATGGAAATCATTATGGGGACTCATTAAAAAATTGAAACTATAAATTCCATTTGACCCAGCTGTTCTCCTTCTAGATATCTTCCCAACAGAGTTAAAGACATCATATTAGATGGTTACATGCACAACCATTTTTATTGCAATACAATTAATTATAGCAAAATCCTAGAAGTGTCCTCTATGTCCATCAACAGATGGACAGATGAACAAATGTACTATTTACACACAAAGGAATGTTACCTTGCCATAAAGATAAACTTGAATTATTTGTAGGCACCTTGAGGCCATAATGTTAAGTGAAATAAATCAGGCATGCAAGCTTAAATATCACATTGTTTCTCTTGCATGGAACAACCAAAGCACAAATCAACAACAAAATAAAAGACAGATACTAGAAAATAGGGAGACCAATCTTTCTCAAAGAAGAAGAGAATCAAGAGGTGGAGGGGGGAAAGAGGGGGTAGGAGAGGGGATGGAAAAAGGAGTTAAGATGTGTTATGTATGTGCCTATAGTTGAATTTGTAATTTTCTTTACTTATTCTTAAAGTTTTCCCAGTTTGTAAAAGACTGAGACCTCATAAAAGTAGGGCTACCTTGGGTTTTTCATTATCATTTTAAAATACGTATCATGCTATGTTCTGCAATTATTATCAAGCAAGCTTATGCTGTTGGTCTCAGTGTTAATCACTTTCTTATAACATTAATGGGAACTTTTTTCTCCTTATTGTATTCATGTGCAATAAATTCAGAGATTCAAGCAATGCAAAAACAAAATGAAGAGATTAACAAAAACTGAGGTGACAAATCAAAGGGAATAATAAAACTGGTAAGAAAAACTCTGTATAAAAAGCCAAGATAAAGGATGGCCAATGTTCCCAACTATCTCTCACTTCCAGCCATACCAAGGTTAAAAGGATGTTTAAAAGAAGAAAAATTTTCCTATGTACCACTATACAGACAAACAGAGCACAAAAGTAAGTCTTAGGAAAAAAGAAAAATAAAAGAACATATACAAAAAGTAGGTGAATAATCTTCAACTTCTCTAGGATATTTTGAGAGCTATCTTAGAAATTAGAGAATAAATTCAAAGAAATCAATTGCTATCATTTCAATGAATGAAAATATTCAACTGAATATATTCAATGTTCAATTGAAATTATTGGCACCTTCTTTCTTGTTTAAAAATGAGATAACAGATGAAACGAGAGACTTCAGATCGGACAACAAATTAAAACTTCCTGGAAGAATTCAGGAAAGAAATGGACAGAGAATTATTGCACAAGTGTCTTATATTATATGTATAAAACAAAAAATAACTATAACTAAAAATATAAATGCATTATAAATGATCTTGGGGAAAGGTGAAATGGAAAGAAAGAACACAGCCAAAAACAGAGAAATAGAGTCAATAATTTGTAAACAAAGAATAGTCAGTCAATATATAGTTCTTGTCTCTAAATCATGGAAAAGAAAGGTTGGATATATGAAAATGACATAGATTACATAAGAAAAATATATCCTAAGGAATTTGCCAAAGTTGGAAGATAAATAAGGAATAACACAGGCACACTGTCATATAAAGCAAGTTCTAATCGACAAGTAAAAGTCAAATTGGCCTCATCCTTCTTCATACCTGCATCGGAGACCGGAAACAAATACTTCCGCACCCAGCATTGTGAAATTGTGGTCACCATCCTGGTACCAAAAGTGGAGCCAAGATGATGAGTCAGATACATCAAGAAAACCTAATAATGCATTTCACCAACTCTGGATCCCTCTCTCACCTTCGGATCATAAAATTATCTACTGCTCAGCCACCTTGACTTTACTCATTTGTTACTTTTTGTTGAAAGTTTCCTGCTCCAAGCAAATCTGGAGTAGATGTATAAATGCAGATCATGTAAAAAGAAAAATAAGAGTAACATGAACCAGAATATGAGGATAATGATAAAAATGCAGAAATTACAACTGTACTAAACTTTCCTTTCATATCTGAATTTCAATAAACACATTGTAGTTTCAATTGAGATACTTTATTTGTTAAAATTCAAAGGAAATTAATATCAGATTTTCCTCAAAACCATGTATAGTATGAGCAAGGTTTTAAAAAATTAATTGTTTTGAGATTTAATTTGTTTATTACAATTAAAATTCCACTTTAAATTACAAATTTGCCAAAGCTTCATTTTCTTAGACTTCAAGGGTCAATATTTTAGGGTTTTACTTATAAAGTTAAAAATAGTATACATCATATAACTTTTGAGTAACATTTGATAACCTTAAAACTTTTGTTAGTAATATATTGAAGCATTTCAACCTTATTTATTTAGTGTATTTCACTTTAAAATATATTTTTTAATTGACAAATAAAAATGTATGTAACTTTTATATACAATATGATATTTTGATGGAGTATATGTACACAGTGCAGAATGATCAAGCTCAATATACTCATCATTTAACATCTCAGCTTGTGTGTGTGTGCGGTAAGACTAAAAATCTGCTCTTAACAATACAAGTATGCGATGCACTATTATTAGCTCTGGTCACCATGGTGTATAACAAATCTCCAAAACTTATTCTGCTTGTCTAATTGAACCTTTGTGCCATTTGACCAACATCTGCTTACCACTATCACCACCATCCCCAACACTTGGTGACCAGCCTGCTAATCTACAAGTTGACGTTTTTAAATTCTACATATACTGAGATGATGCACTATTTGTCTTTTAGTGCCTGAGATTATTTCATTTAGCATAACATCCTCCAGATACATCTATGTTGTCACAGATGATGGAATTTCCTTCTACCCCTGTACAGTATTCCATTGAGTATATGTATCACCTTCTCCTTATCAGTTCATCTGTTGATAGACACTGAGATTGACTTTAAATCTTGGATATCATAAGTACTGCTACAATGAATATGAAAGTGCACATATCTGTTCAGCACACCATTTGCAATTCCTTTGGACACTTATACAGAATTAAGACTGCTAGATCATGCACTAGTCTACTGAGACTTTTTAAAAGAACTTGCATACTATTGCCTATAAATGCGGACTTACTTATATTCCCACCAGCACATACCTTGTGCCTTCTTCTGTGTCAGTGTCTGCACAGGTATCCACTGTGTGCAAATGATCCTTCTACCTGGGTGAGATGATAATTCGTTGTGGCTTCGATCTGTATTTCTCTGACAGTTAGTGATGCTGACCGTTTTTCCACAAACCTGTTAGCCATCTGTACATCTGTTAAGAAATGTGCATTCCTGTCTTTTGTCTAATTTTATCCAAGTTATTTCTCAATTTGCTACTGAGTTGAGTTCCTTATATTTTTTGGATATTAACTTCAAATGTATGATTTGAAAATATTTTATATTGGGTTAAAAAAATTACTTGTAGGGAAAGTGGTGAAGCTGAATACTAGAGCACTTGCCTGGCTTTGCATGTATAAGTCCCTGGTTTGATCCCAGTACTACAAAAATGAATAAGTAAAAAAAATAAAAATATAAATAAATAAATAAATAAATAAATAATTTTCATTTGCCTTTCTATTCTTGAGTCTTTATAGAGAATATCTTTATAGCAAGAAGCTCAAATGTTAATGGCATTTATTCCTGGACAGTGAAAATAAGCAATAGTGTCTACTTTTAATTTTGCTTTAATAATTTTACAAAACTAATAGAATTACAAATTATTGTTAAAAACAATAAATAATTTTTTAAAACAATAAAAGTTAGTCACTTAAGCATCTACTTTGAGCACTTAATTTGCACCATGTAAACAACAAAATATATTCAGGTAATAATATTTTACTCCACGTTTCAGTTGCGTAAAATTACAAAGGTATAAAAGTGTATACCTGCTAATGAAAAAAATACCGTCAGTGGGAAATACTGATATTGGAATTTAATCATCTATGTTAAAATTTGGGATCATCAATAATTTTTTCATAATATTTTAAGTCATTTTTGTTGTGGATTTCCTTTTTATGTTTTTGGTACTGGGAACTGAACTCACAACCTTATGTTTGCCAGGCAGGTACTGTGCCACCGAGCTATATGCCCAACCCCCTTTAAGTTATGTTTGAAGGCAAGTACAAAGATCTTTACTACCCTCTAATAGGCTACATCAGCATCGGGAAAGTGTTGTTAATATTTCTGAAAAAGAAATAAATTATGTATGAGTTGAAAGCTAGGGAATATTTTTAGAAGAGAGCCAGAAAATTTCCTTACCCATAACAGTGTCCATATGATGCTGGTACATAAAATACTCATTTGTTCTTTTGGTTGACATTTATTCTTTGATTATCACCTTGGGTATCTTCTAAAACAAACTCTTAAAACCACAGTGCTAGTCCAAGTAATTGTGCCCTGTCCCACTCTTTTACACCTCTGTAAGATCAATTAATTTCACTAAATCAGGAGTTACCAGTTAAGTTAGGGTTCTTAAAATGTGGTCCACAGACATGAAATGTCAGCATTGCCTTGGAGCTTGTTAAACATGCCTGTTCTCAGGCTTTTCCCCAAACATAATAAATGATAATATCTGCAAGTAAGGTTCAGCAATCTCTGTTTTAATAAACCCTCCAGGTAACTCAGATACATAATAATTTGAGAATAGAACTACACTGCTTTTCCAGTGGAAGTTAAAGACAGAAAATCATATGATTCATTGTTTTATTCCTACTGTTATGGTTGGCACACCATACATGTTCATTAAATATTCTAACAAAGATATGGTATACCAATAATGAAAATAACAACTAAACCTTATTGGATCCCCATTGTTTCAGGTGTTATACTAAGAATTTCAAGTGTATTTATTTAATATGCACAATACAGTCATGGTAGTCTCCCTTATTGCACATTAATAAATGAGGCATGGAAATATTAGAAAACTTTCCAAAATCACACAATTAGGAAATAAAAAACTACCATAAGATCTTGGTCTGTGTTCATAGCCTAGCCCTTAACCATGAAATTACATAGATAATTTGTGAAACTACTCAGAATAATTACTTGAAATACTTTTTTTCTATATAGGTATTTGTATTGATTTGTGCCCTTTGTATTGGTAAATTTATGACATTTTGGCCCTAAAAAGAATGTTTTATATGCAGACTTCCACTGACAAGAGACGAGCCCCTTAAAATCATGTATGTTTGGACTATCTTAAATAATCACATGAACATGGGCTTGCTAATAGTCATTTTAGAGACATGTCAGGTGATCACCTAATAGGGATTCAATTCCACTTTTCGATATTTGGGCACACACCTAAATCCTCTGAAAATTAGATGATATATTTTGAATTGTTTATTAATTACTGTGGGATGAATGTGAATTCAGATTGTTGCTGTGACAAAGCAAATGTGTTCCTCATCATCAGCTCCTCTAACACTACTGAGATAAAAGAGTGAGTTTTATAAATTGTGCTAATTGAAAATGAAGCTGTGATACTGTGGTAAGTATACAATTGCAGTTAAGAAGAAGACTGTAAATTTTCAAAGCTGAAGATGGACACTGTCATGTAGCTAGTCTTACCACACACATGAATGTAGCAGATTACTTTGCAGTGCTGACGTTAGAGCTGAATGTACGCGTGTTACTGAAGAGCAGTACTTTGATCTTTCATCCTGGATTGTACTTGTGGCCGTGCTAATGCTCTGGTTCTACCCAGACCAACATTTCTGAGTGTAAAATTATGTCAATTTATTTTCATTTTGAAAATAAATTACTTTCCATTTCTTAAAACGACAAAATCCCGACAGATTAAACAGCTCAAAATATATTGCTGGACTACCTCGGAGCACAACAAAGATTTAGTTGACTAATTCAAATTACCACAGGCTAATTATCATTTTTATCTTCATTATGTGAGCTGACTACAGCACTTCTTAATTCTATCATTCCTTTCTGAATTCTGGCAGAGCATGCCGCCTGCAGGTGCTTTCACTCCGGCGCCTGGAATTCTGCCTGATCTCCACCTATGCAAGTTGACACTGCAGCCAGGAAACAGATGAGACTATGCTATTCTAAGCTGTGGAAATGTTGCTTAGTCCAGTGATCACATAAATGTCTATCAACAGCAGCCTGGCAGCACCGTCACTGAGGGTAAGCTTGAAGGAAATTTTATCCCATCACATTACAAAGTATTGGCTATGGAAAGAAATTAGTCAATTAAAGAAGGATGTAGAGAAAGAATTCAAAGAGTTGTAAACATCCACAATATAAGAAAGAAGAAAGTGGCCATAAAGATACATAAAAATTGCTTTTCTTCATTTAACTAATGTATTTTAAATGCTTAAAAATGCTACACAAACTCTCTAACAACCTGTTGGCCTCTTATTCTATAGTTAATTGTCACAGCAAGGACTATGGAAATACAGAAGAAATGAATCACCAGTTGATGTGAATAGCGACATATGGCAATACTCTATGCACAGAGAGAAGCCACTCTATTCTGCATTTTGACAGGTTGGCTCTGTGGTTCGCAGATCACATGTTGCAGGGAATGGAGATAGAAACATGGGATACGCACTGAATCATCCAAAGACTGAGCCTATCAGTCAGCATCTGCTAATTTACACTAGAGATTCCTGCTGTGACTGTCATTTCTCAGAAGGGAAACTAACGTGTAGAGAAACTTCTCTGGATATTGGTGCTGGTTCAGAGACAAGAAAATAGCTGAGACAAAGCAGCTGAAACTGAAGGTGAAATGATTATGTTTTGATCTGGTTTCTCCAAGAGAAAAAAAATCAAGGCAATGAATAAATAAAAATGTGATAATTCAAAATTCCAAGTAACATCATTTATGTATCTAGTAACATGTGCAGCAATTTTTCCTCTTAAATTGTATCTCATACTGTGGAATACTGAATTCTAAATCTTCCATTCCAGAGTGAACACCCCCCTTTAATACCTACCCTGGATTGTGGGCAGAACTTGTAAAAATGGTATTTGTTCCATGATTAGGTTACTAATCAGTTGGTTTCCAGTTATTGAGAACAGAGATTTTTCTAGATAGACCCGACCTAATCAGATGAGCCCTTTCACAGAAAGTGTGGTTCCACCTCCTACTGGCCTTTCAGATACACCTTCATGAAGTGGATATCATAAGGAAATCAATTCTGCTAAGAACCACGGGAACCTCTAAGAGAATCCCAGCCCCAGCTTTCACCCTTAGCACTGACTGCTGACTTGAGAACCTGAGCAGAAGCCCAGATAACCTGGCTCAAACTCCATGCAGACAGAAACTGGGCTGTGGTAGGCTTGTGCTGTTTAAGTCTCAGGTTTGTAGTGGCTTGTTACACAGAATTGAAAATTAGTAGAGATTACATGTTTAAAATGAGATCTTCAAAATTTATTTATGGGTGTATATTTGTATAAATACATATATACGTATATATGCACACAAATATATGTTTGTATACATACTCACATATCATGATGTTCATATATATGATTCTGGGGATCAAAACCAGGGCTTGAGCACGGGAGACAAACTCCCTATTCCTCAGCTGTACTGCTGGCACTAGTTCTCATATTTGAATATTTCTTCATGTGAGGTGTTTTCCCCTCAGTGAGCAGTATTCTTCGCAGTCTCCTTTCTCAAGACTTAACTGCCCTTCATATTGTTTCTAATTCTCACTTTGTTCCATCTTTCACAATCTGAATAGCATATAAAATCCTTACTACTTTTTCAGATGAACTTAAAATCTTCTACCTCTACTTCCATTTTTTCCATCCTTAGGGTCCGTCCCTTCTAAAACATCAAAAAAATTAGAGAAGATTAAAGTCTTTCCCATTCCATTGATTTTAAGCAAACTTTACCGTTTTAATTACTGAGGAAAAGTAAAGAAATGACAATTTTGAAAATTTGTAACTATTTTAATTGGCAGTATATATAGTTGTATATCTGTAAAAATCATTTTCAAATGTCAGCTTATTCTTTAAAAATGTTATTGGTGGAGTGGACATGCAGCTCAGGGTCAAAGAGCTTCCTTAGCACAAGCAGCCCCCCAGCACTTCCCCCTCCAAGAAAGAAGAAATTCATAGGTAAAATTTGCGATGTTAAACAAAAGATTTCAGATGCAAATTGACTTGCGGGTAGAAAAGGATCAACCGTGATCCAGCAAGAAGCAGGGGCTCCGACAATTCCAGCCCAGTGAAGAAGGGAGTGAGAGGAACAAAAATGCTTGTAACCTCTGTTTGAAAATGTTATGGTATTGATGGTAGATCCCATTCAGTGTTTCTTAAGAGATAAAGACCTATTAATTTAGTATTCAAATGGCTCATAAAAAAACACTTCATATGAATAATGTAATAATAACCACTAATTGTCAGACTGTGCATGTGACAAAGGCTGTACTGGTAATGTGATACATTTAATCTTCCTCATAGACTATTATGAGAAAAAAATTATCTTTAACACTTACAATAACAGCAACAATAAGTAGCACTTTAGTCCACCCATCTGATTTCAATCACCAAAGCATCAGTTACTGTTTATTTGTTTATTTCTGACACTGTGATGCTCCACCAGTGTCTAGGCAAAGACTGAACTGAACCACATCAGTGAACAGCAAAACAGAGAGGGAAGAAGCTGCAGCTGGAGAAAGTAAGAATAAGCCAGTGTCTCTCTGAGTTTTCTTTTGCTATCACAGCAATTGTTCTTCCAAACGTGCTTCAAGCCGTGGTGCGGGGTGGCAGTTACTTGTATTTAATGCCGCATTTCTGCTTCTTATGTGCTTTGCAATCAAATCCAGACTGGGCTTTTACTAACATATGATGTCACAACTGCATGAACACACAAAAAATATGAATCCACATTCTCCAGTAATTTTTAGCTTATCCAAAATTCTAGCAACTTTTTTACTTTGTTGTTTTCCTCAATAGTACATAGTCAAGGATAAAATGGACTACTTATTTCCACTGAAGATGTCTTGTCACTTAGAGAAGAGCTATTTTAGTAGCAATATGACTGCACAGGATCTACCCCATATTAGAAGCTGCTTACTGTGTTTTGTGTTATATCTTCAAGAGCCACAAATGACTGCCATAATACATGATTTTACTAGAGACACAATGAATCATTACAGACATATAACCTGCTAAATAGTGATAGCCATTTTCAAATAATTTAAATACTATCTTGAGAAAAAGGAATTAGGGTGTTATTGTGTAATTTTAAGAAACAGAATTAATACACGAAGTTAGATGGAAACAAGAACAACAAAGGTGTCCATCAGGGTAGTTAAACTGAGTTTTGCAACAACAAAACTAAATAAGCACCAGATAAGTATTAACCTTGGTTAATAAAACATGGATATTTACTTCGACTCTAAAGGGTTAAGCACTATGAACTGCCTCTACCCTGGAGAAAGCATAAATTGTACCTGTGAAGAACAATAGCTTAGAAAGACTGGTACTTATACTGTAGGCAATCATTTGCTCCAGTATCTCTAGTTTTCCTAGACTTTCTTCACAGTTTGAAACATCCACACTACTACAGAGTGAAAGCTCTTTGCATAGCTCGCCTTCTCTTGTCTTGCTTGTCTTGGTGAATTTTCTCACCTTGTCTTGGTGAATTTTCTCATGTTTATGGATAAGTAGTCATGTGCCCCCAGCTCTCCCTGCAAAGAAGGTCCAAAAGTCATAAGAAAACTCTTCCCTTGTACCAATTATTTAAGAGATTTGGGCATGTCTTAGCATTCATGCTTTGTGATTGTGCTTGACCATTCTAAGATCTCACATCTGGTCAACATTCATAAGAATCTTTTTTTCTATGTCAAGAGGCTATAAAAAATTTTGTTTTGAACTGAGTTTAGACCATGGAATTGTAAACAATAATTATATTGTTGTAACACATTTAAATGGAACAATCATGCAATTTGCAATCCACAGTTCCTTTCTTAACATATATACATGTTTAATACTATATTAATATATACAAAAACATTTTTCTGGATGGTGTTAAATTTACATCGAGATTGTTACTACTTTATAGCCACACCAAACAAAACAACTTCAGGGTACATTAATCAACCATCAGACAAGATGGGAAACTAAAATCAAAGGGAATAGTAATGAGGATGAAGAGTTTTGAATTTCAAGTGCTATCTGCATACCCAAGAGGAAATAATCTCAGATATAATATACATAAAATCACTATGTTAGTTAAAGTCCAACTGTAAGTAAACAGGACAAACATTGAATCAGCTAGAAATTTAAAAAAACAGATTCTGTAGGCTTTCCCAATTGTTATTGGACTACATTTTCCAGGGATGTTGTCTAAGAATACATATTTTTGAAAACCTAACTGACTGGATGCTTCTGTTATCCAGATTCAGAACCCAAAGCAAGGAGACACTGCAATTTGCTGCTCAGATTCTCCATTCAGCAAAAGTCGACTCTCCCACATCGGCTCCCTCCTTGGGCACAGCCATATCCGATGATTTGGTCCTGTGACAGAAGAAAGACTATGTGCACGCATCAGCTTGGAATAATGCTAAAAGGGTTTCATGCTTTTCTAATTTCCTTACCGATGTTGTTCCTGGAAGCACTTGTGAGTAAATTTCCCATGAATGAATCTCCATGTTAGGATTAATTTCTCAAAAAGTCCAACCCATGATAACATTGCCTTAACTGTCCATTATTGCAAACTAGAAAATAGTGACTGGTGGGAGAGCAAAGTGAGGATGTTAGGTATGGGGGGAAGGTCAAAAATTCCAAGGCACCAGAAAGATGTGAGCAGGGTAGGCAAGTAGAGGGTGACAACAGCAGGCAAATCTAAGTCTCACCAGAGGGTATTACAGTTTAGATCAAGAATGTCCCCCAAAAGCCTTTGGTACTCACAGAAGGTGCTTATGTAAGCCAATTGGGTACTGGGCCCCCTGGTCTCACTGTGGAACCATCTACTGATGAGTTCATCAATTGCTATTAGAAGGTGCAACCTGGCCTGAAGAGGTGGCTCATGGGGGAGGTACATCTTCCTCCCTGGTTTGCTCCTTCCCACTTTCCTCCCTGGCTGTCATGAGGTGAGGATCTTTTCTCCGTTCTGGCCTTTCCACCATGCTCTTTCTCTGTTTAAGCCTAATAAACATGACTTAAAACTTCTGAAACTGTGAGCCAAAGTAAAGTTCTCATCCTTTAAATTGTTGGTGTCTGGAGTTTTGTCCCAGCAACAAGAAAAGTGACTAAGATGGAAGTTGGCACCAAAGAAGTATGGTCTTGGTGTGACTGTCTGCTCATGTGGTTTAGAAGCCTCTCAATCTGGTTTGTGGAAAGAGTTTGGGAAATTTCAAACATGCTTGGTAGAGAAGCCCTGGAATGATTGAACTTGATCTAGATAGGAGATTCTGGTCATAGCTCAGAAACCAGAATGCTGATTGAAATGGAAATTGTAAAGACCAGGCCTAGGAAGTTTCAAATGGGAGCAGACTGCATTAATAACTGACACAAAGGCATGTGTGCTAGGTTCTGGTAGAATATTTATCTACAGTTTGCTCACACCCTGAGAATTTGCAGGAGACAAAGATCAAGGATAGTGGACTAATTAATCTGTTGGATGAAATTTTAAGTTAGACCAACATTCAGGACGCAGCATGGGTACTGCTTACTGCTCTTAACAAAATTTACACCAAGAAATAGGAGCAAGAAGCCCATCTTAAAAGTTTTTAGTTTCTCTATAAAGAAATACCTCCAAAGTTGGAGCCAAGGGAAACTTGGTACTAAAAAGACTAGCATTAAAACAAAACCAAATACTTTACACTGAGATAACAGGAAAGATGGCTTCAGGGCATGTGAGGAATCAGCAAGGCCCCAACTCAGGGATGCAAATTGAACATCTTTGTTTTGAAAAGATAGCCGCCAAAGCACTCTGATCAAGAAATGATGCCTATAAAATTATTTTCCTAGGATTCTCTTCATAGTGTTCAGCTAAATCAGGTAATGAAAGGCCACTGCATCCATGATTCAAGGGGGTTGTCTACTGCTAGAGCTGCAACAGGCCTTGTTGTCAGTCACATGGTGCTAATTTCACAGGGATGCAGGCTGCAAGAATTTTGAGATCAGGAAGGCTCAAATCAGATTTCAGAAGGCCTGGGAAGTCAGATAGTGTGTCACTGAAACGATAACATGTGATGAGAAAATGAGGCCACAAGTGCAGTGGAAACCCCAAGAAGTTAAATGTTCCAGGAGTGTGTAATGTTAGCTGCTTAAAGCCACAGATGGTCAGTATAGCTGCTCCAACAGGGAGGCCTTGAGGGCTGGGATCAGCAAATCCATATGAGCTGGATATCTTTAAGCCCTTTGGAATGCACAGTTTACCTCACATCTCAGCTCATACCTTACCACAACTTGTACTGGGTGCTGGTCATGGACACATGAGGTTCAGTGGTCCTTTGTTTTGGTCTTGTTTTGGTCTGATTTCTTTACTTATTGCTATTCTACATTTTGGAATTGGAATGTTTACCCTGAGGCATTGTATGTTGGCAATGTTTAACTTTTTTTGATTTTTTACAGGAACTTAAAACTTAGTGTTTGCCTTGGATTTCAGAGAAGACTTTGGAGTTAGATTTTTCAGCAATGTTGAAACTATTAAGACTTTGGCAATGCTTAGAGACAGACAAGCTGCATCTTCTGGGGTAAACTATATAAAGAGATGCACATGCATCTTCTGGGGCCTAGGACAGAATATTTTGAGTTCAATAAAAAATGACCCCCAAAGGACTGAAGTACTCACAGGTGAGGCCTGAGGGAGGTGAGTGAGCCATGGAAGTCCTGAGCTCATCAATGGAATTATTGACTGGCAAGTTCAGCAGATAACTATGAGTTTAGTAGGTGGCCCACTCTCTTCTACCAAGCCCACTACTGTGTTCTTCTGAATTTAAGCTTCTGAAACTGTGAGCCAAATGGAACTTCTCCTAGTTTGTGTTATGGGTATTCAGCTTTTTGTCCCAAGAATGATGAAAGTGATTAAAAAAGATAACATTGGAGCAGAGAGTGAAGAGTGGCCTAAAAAGACTGTGGGAAGTAAGGTGAAGGGGCAGAGGAGTTCAGCTTTTCATGGACCCCAGGAGTTGGGGCAGAGTTAGAAGAAGAGTATTATAGATCTATAACAGTAGTGCAAGCTCAAAACTGGATTTAGAAGCCCAAAGAAAATGAAGAGGACATTTGCATAAGGAATGGCACAAGATAAGTTTAAGAATACAGAACTACCCCAAGCAAGTTAGGTAAGCAGTGTGCATGAATACTGAAGATTAGTGATGAAAAAAGATGGATAATACACAAAGGAATGGAACAAATATGTAGGTATGTTAAGGATAATATGAAGTGTCTCACTGTTGGAGAAGATATTTACAAACATGGTTTTAAATTAAAGTTAGAGATATTGGTGTGAAATCACAGATGTTAACATGTACAGATGGATAGGGAAATAAAAAGAAGTGTAAATTATGTGGAAATACATACTGCACATGTGTGTTCCAGCTCTGAGCAGTGAGAGAGCCTGATGGTTGTGATACCCCAGTACCGATGCATGTACTAACACCTATATTTAGGTTTCTAGATTTCATTCTTAAAATAAACTAGAGAACTGCTTAGAGAAATGCCTGGCTTCAAGGCTGGAAAAGAGAATGTATACGATGTGCATTTTTGAGACAAAATAAGGAAGTGTTTAAGATCATGGTAGCATATCAAAAAGCATACAGAAATCACACTGAAGGGGGTGCACTGCTCTCGCCTAGAAAAATTTGATCATCAATGTGAAGGACAATGGTAGCAAATTAAAAGCAGTGAACTTAATTGTTTTAATGAGTCCATATTGATATTACTCAGAAAGTACTCAGGTATCAAATTATTTAGTCAGTGATGAGAAAGCAAAAACGGTGTGCTACTTCAGCCCATGAGACCAGAGTCACCCTGACAGCGAAGTCAGACAAGAACACGACAGAAAAGCCACAAGGTAATGTCCCCAATGAACATCCACACAGCCTTAAAACACAGCCCAGCAAACCAAGTTCAACAGGACATTAACATTATTGACCACACACAAGTGTAATTCATCCTGTGGATGCAAGGATAGTTCAGCACTTGTAAATCAATAAACACGATACACTACATCAACAGAATAAAGGACAAAAATATGTATTTCTATGAATCCATACAGAAAAGGCCTTCCATAAAATGCAATATCCCTTCATGATGAAGTTCCTGAAAAATAGTTATAAAAGAAATATAACTCTATATAATAAAGGTCACTTGCAGTAAGCCAAAGCTTATTGTTCTTCAGAGAGTGCTGGAAATCCTAGTCAGAGAGACCAGGCAAGACAAAGAAATAAAGGGCCTCCAAACTGGAGAAAAGTCAAATTGTTATTGTTTGTAGATGACATGATCTTATATAGCAAAAATCTCAAAACCTCCACCTAAAAACTATTAAAGTCATACATTAACTGGCAAAATTGCCTTATGCGACCTGACTTGTGTACTCCAAACCTGTAGTGATCAAAAGTAGGTGGAGTCAGCATAAAAGTGAAGTCAGACACTGAGAGCATGCCCTGGAGATGGATAGTCTTTGCTTTCTTTTTAATGGCACTAATCTCTTTAGTAGCCACAGCTCCTTTGGATCTAAATCTAACACTTGCTTCCTGCAAGACCAAACCTTAAGTTTCTCAAATTTTGCCCTTCACTTACTTTACAAACCTGGGTGAAAGCAGCCAGGTTTACCCATGTCACACCCTGAATATTGACTGTGCCATCTTGAAATTTCCTCACCCAGAATAATTAGTACATTGCCCTTAATCTCAGCCTCCAGCAAAGTCTCAGGACATGAGCAAAATGTAGAGACTTTTAGTCTGCACACATGGTCTCTAGTCCAAATGCCAACTAACTAAAAACCTATTGAACCTGGTTTTTATCATCCACACTCCTATTAGAATTCTGGAAATAGATTTATTTTTCTTTTAGTTTATAACCATGCATGTCATTCGTACAGCTAATTCAGATTTAGCGCCTTTCCTAAGAACACTATTGATTTCCCACCTCCACCAGTACCCTGAGGTCTCTCCACTGCCATCAGGTAATTTGTGGGGCTAAGAACAGCTTGAGGCCTGAGATTTCAGGCTCTGTGGGAAAGTCCTGTTTTATGTGTGTAGATATTTGCATTACTGTTTGTAAGTATATCTAGGTATTTAAAGTATTAAATAATATAAGTAGATGCATTAAACAGTACAAGTTGTAAAGGTAACTCCCAAGTATTAGAAATGTTGGACTATGCCTACAATTGTTTTGCATTAGATAAACTCAGCTCTTCTTCTATTTTAACTACTTTAAGAATTCAAAGTCCTAGTATTAAACACCATTTCCCATAGTAAAATTTATTACTCATCTTCCGTAAGCTGGGCATTATACCACACGAGCTTGTAGTTTATCACATTGCTCACTAAGCTGCTGAAGCTACAATGTGCTGAATTCACCTTGTCTGGTTCTACCAAACCTTGCACATCAGTTCTTTCCTGTAGTGTCTTCTCTCTCTCTCTCTCATTGCCTTCTCCACATTTCCCCCTTTCTGTCTCTCTCCTTTTCTCTTTTTTTAGTGTCTTTTTTATAATGACCGCTTCATATGGTTGGGACAGTTCTCAGCCTGAAACAAGACTACTCAATCTATGAGATATTTAGCTCCTGTTCAGCGTTTACTATTGAAACTCCTCTAAGGTTCTACTCAATATTCTTAGGATAATAGTGCATGGAATAAAAGTCGTGGTAGCAGTAGAAATGTTTTCCAGGATCCAGAGTACGTATTCCATAGATTAAATACAAACTGGGGCCGAGAGTATAGCTCAGTGTTAGAGTGAATGCTTAGCATGTACAATGCCCTGGATTCAGTCCCTGGTACCAAATTTATCTATCTATCATCCCACTCTGTCTTCTCTTTCTCTTTCTTTTTCTCTTTCTTTTTCTCTCTCTCTCCATCTATTATCATCCGTCTATCTATATCTGTCTGTCTTTCTGTCTGTCTCTATCATCTATATTTATGGTTACAGGGTGTGAATGTAGACAGAAGCAACCCCCCCCCCCACCTTGGTAGCATTCTCATGTGCTGTTTCTTTGCCTGGGAGGTGGGAAGACGAAGGTCAATGACTAATATCCTTCATGTGCTCCTTAGCATTCCTCTTCAGGCAGCCTGAGCCTACCTCATCTGGCTCCTGCTGGGGGCTCTGAATATTTTATTCATTGCTGGTGGCTTTTCCTATTGGTGAAAAGAAAGTTTGAGTACATAAGAATTTGACAAGATTAAAGAAAATGGAACACTTCTTTAGAAATCTGCCTTTATTCCTTCTTAACTTGAACCCAGTGACAAGAGATAGCACAGTCTAGTGAAGCACATTGAAGGGAAGAGAGTATTTTTCTGGAATCCTGGGCTTCTGAGCTTCAACCAAAATCACTCATCAGAATCTGCTCACTGTACAGTATTCCAAGTTTTCTCCAGCTTGCATCCACAGACTTTTCCAAACTCCTCCAGCAAACCAGTCCCAAGGACTTCTAATCACCTGGTCAGGTAAAGTAACAACAAAGGCACAATTTTTCTGGTACCAGTTTTTTATATTACTCAGCATTCTTATTGTTGAACAGAATACCAACACCCAAAATTTAAAGGAGTATGGATTTAATTTAGCTCACAATTTCAGGAGTTTCAGTACAAGACCAGAGGGATCCAAGGTAGAAATCTCATGGCAGAAGGATGCAGTGGAGCAAAAAGCTGTTTAGTTCATGACAATTGGGAAACAGGGGAAGGGTACCAAAAAGGGGACCAAGTATCATACCCAGGACCACATCTTCATGACCCCCAGAGACAGACACAAGAACTGCTGTTTCTTAGCCCATTGAGATGGACATAGTGTTGTGGTTTGGGGTTTTTGCAAGGGGAACAATACAGGACACATATTTTATAAGATTATTTATAATGGTCACCCACAGAATCATATAAAAGAGAGTGCAGGAAATCTATCCACACACTAAAGACCAAAGAATCCAGCTGTGGGCCTGGGTTCTGAGATAAATGTCCTGCATGAGTCCAGCTAAAGACCTAGAGCTCATAATAATGACTTCCACAAGTCCAACTAGAAGCCTAGAGCCCACAACAACATCTCATGCAGGCCTGTTTCATGGATGTGCGCTGGGAAGGCCCAAAGGTCAGTGGTGGAAGCTAGGAAATCTATGCCAGCGGGATGAAGGATCTGTGCTAGCAGGCTGGGGGATCTGCACTGGAGCCAGGAAGCGATGTGCAAAGTTAGAACCACAGCTCCCCTGAAAAGTACTACAGCCATCCTCAGTAACACTGAGGTCCCACACTCCTCTATTGATGAGGAAAGTCAAGTTCCCATCAGGAAAGCCAATGTGACAAGCTTCTCCAGGAGACTGAGAATTGCACCACCATTTTCCCTTCCAGAACCAAGAAGCAATGCTCAAAGTGAGGACCAGAGCCACCCCAAAGCGAACCATAGCCATTCTCAGTGGCAACAAGATCTCAAGCTCCTCCTCTGATGAGAACAGCTAAGTTTATCAGAAAAGCCAGCACAACAGACTCCTCCAGGAAATCCAACAGCTTCCTACAGCTTCTCAGCAGTTTCCAACAGGCTCCCAACAGCTTCTACCAGTTCCCAGCAGTCTCTGTTCTTCTTCCATTCTGCCTTTTATGCTGCTTGCAAAAATCCTCAGGTGGGCTTCCCACTCCCAGCACCACCCTGGTTCAATTCAGTTCTGTGTTACAAGTTGACGACCAGTTGTCAATCCACCACATTAAGCAACATTAATGGTCACAAGTATCAATATTATAAAAGTGAAAGAAAAATCTAAGAGCTATTTCAGATTTTAAAAATAGTAAACAGGAAAACTAAAGGAACATGATGTCAAACTGCAATGCATCATTTGGCACTGAATAATTTTTCTATAAAAGTCATCATTGGTATAATTGATGAAATCTGGACAGACTCTGAAGACTTGATGATAGTAATATTTCAACTCTAATTTCCTAATTTTGATGGTTTGTGGTAAAGAGAACACCTATGATTGTGTAACAAAGTGCACTATATGGACAATGTGGCCCCAAATGGCTCAGAAACGAAAAATTATAACTATTTTTGGCATACTTGATTTCAAACTATAAATAACTAAAATTAAGTATAATGTGATATTAGAACTCTGTTGTCTTCAAGAGGAATCGTTTACTAGTGGTAGGGAAAGAATGAGCGCTCCCAAATATGTAATGGTGAAATTAGTAACCTTTTACAGAACGTTAAATGGGATGGCCTCAGCGGAATGTAACACACAGGCAGATGCACTATCTCAGGCACTTGTGAGGTTCAGATGTAATAATCATTAACATACTGGTGTTGGAGGGTTATGATGACAATGACTAAAGCAAAAGCTAAGGGTGATTCAGTATCAGTTTAAAGCAGAGTGCTAAGCAGAGGACGTACTCCAGGAAAGTATTACAGTTTGGTCATAGGGTGCTGCCAACCTTGCCTTCCTCACAACAGTAGAGTACAAAGGACCTGGGCTATCTCAGTGTCTCACTGAACACCACATTGGTTTTAACTCCAGAATTTCTGGCTTAGAAGTCACAGAAGAGCCTAAGCTTTTGTGTTTCTAACAAGTGAGGGCATGGTGCTGAGGTAGTGGTGTCCAGGGACCACAATGAAAAGTCACAGGTAACGTCAAGGACAGCATTCTGAGTCAAGCGCAGGCATCCCAAACCAGAGCACAACTTTCTCTTCTAGCTTCACTTTTCTCCCAGAGTTTATCTGAGAGTGACACCCACTGTCAGTGCTCATCTGACTTTATAACACTAGGAAGGACAAAGGGCACATCAACATCTTTGTAAAATAGTCATCAAACCTCACGCCAAACTCATGGAAATTTAATAACTTCTCCAATATTAATTCAAATTCTCTTAAGAAGTACAAGAAAATCTAAATAACTATTCAGCTTTAAAGGGAGACTGCACTGCAAGGAATGTGGAGATTTAGTCTTTCCAGAGACAGCAGGTCATTCACACCAAAGAGCCTGAAAAACAAAGGAACAACCGGAAGCTGGGACCATTAGGTGAAAGACAAAAAACACAGAAGAAAAAGAAAGCAGAGGGGATCAATAAGCATTTTACTTATTTTGATTTCCCCTAAATTTGGTATTTTCAAATAAGTGTATGTTTGCAATAAAAATGGTTACATTATTTCGGGGAGTTGGAATACACCGCATAACTTAATCATTTTCCACCCCTTCATCCCTCTCCTACTCCCATCCTTGTTCCTCCCCAAAGGGCTTGTTTTTATTCCTACCATCCCTTCTTTATTTTACCGCTTTATTTGCTTATAACTTAGGTTCTCAAATACCACAATGTTAAGTAAAATAAGAAAGTTAAACACTGCATGATTTCTCCTACATGAGAAACCCAAATTCGGTATTAAAGCAGGAAAATAGTTTCACCCATTGCTTACATTAGAAGGGAGGGAGGAGAGCCCTTGTTTGAGAGAGGTTAGTAGTTCTATGGACCCCGTGGCTTAGCTCTGTAGCAGATACACAAAATGTATACAGCACTTGGAGAGAGTCATGAATGTAATCATTATGCACTGCAAACATGTACTAATAAAAAATAAAAGTTGAAATGAATAAATCAATAAAATGTAAATAAAATTTCTGTAACAATTAGTGACAGCACCAGACAGGACACGTGAAATACTCAGCCATGTAGTGCTGGAAGTGTTCCAAAGTCATAAATAATCAAATAGGGGAACTTCCAAATAGAAACATTATCACTGGCTCTGTTCCAGTCAAATCCCCTCCAAATAGAATTCAGTAACAGAAGCAACTGAAGTCACCAGGCAAGCACTCTCCCAAATATGAGAAACTTAATTTTATCTACCACTTTGGATAGAGCATTTTGTATTGGCCTAGCAATTTTATGCTTATTAAATATTATTGCACACGAGGCAGTTGCACATAAGGCAATATAAACAACTGATTTATTTTGAAAAAAAAAAGAAGAAAATTTCTTTATGTTTAAGAATATAATTCTGAGAAACTGTAAATACTTTCAAATGTTGTTTAACTCATCTTTGTATCCCTGGGGTAGGGAACCAAATACAATTTCATAGAAATTATCCCCATTACTTTTTTTGAGACAGATCTCACTATATAGTTCAGGCTGGCCTTGAACTCACTATGTAGCCCAGTCTGGCCTTGGACTAGCAGAAATACTCTTGCTCAGCCTCCTCAGTGCTGGGATTATAGGAGTCTGCCACCACACCCAGCTTGCCATTATTTTTGAAATGAAATATTTAACCATTTTCCCTAATACTGTACTACATTATTGTTGTTTTTTCCCCAAGCCATTTTTCTTCCCTTTAAAATAAGTGTATTTTTCTATCATAACATTTCAATGTTAGTGTGTTTTCAAGGAAAACTAAAACAAAGTTGGAAATAGGCAAAAGTGTTTTTAAATTTTCAAAAACATTAGTTATATTAAAACATTTTCTAACAATAGTTACTGAGGGTTGTGTGATTCCTTCACAAAATATAATTTTGATACAGTATTTATAGTTGATGAGAACTCATGTGTCTTTTAATTTTATAAAGTTGGGGAATGACTTGTAAGAAATGCAGCAGGTTTGATTACTGTCTTGTTTAATAGAGAAAATAACCTGGAAAGGTTATAATTTTATTTCTTTGAGGATATTAACATGTTTCGCATCAAATTAAGCAATCTTATTCCAAATTTCTTTTTCCATTGACCTTAAATATCTGTCATATCTTCCTTGAATCAGCTTTTTGATCCTTTGAGTTGCAATATTTGTGTTAGGATTATATTTACAACAATTTGAGAATCACTCACTTACACATAAATGAATTAATCCATGTTCAAATATTTTATCTACATTTATTCTGTGACTCAATTTTAAATTAACTGAGAGGCAAAGATTTAAATGAAGCTCAAATGAGCACAGCAAGTTATGCAAGATCGAATATATCCACAACAAGATATATGCTCCCTGCTAGTTTATCTGGACTTGGAAAATGATAAGGTATTAATGAACATTTTCTTATGTAAAGATTTAAGAAGCATTAGATCAGCTAAATCAAGTGAAGTGCTCACCTGAAGCAGACTTACACTCCACCTTGTGAAGACTGGCCACATTCTTGTACGTTTTCATCATCACTAAGGAAACGAGGTCAGTATACTGCAAAGTTTTGCCAAGTTATTGCAAAGTAGCCAGCGGGAGCTGTGGCAGAAATTTCATGAGAAAGTGAGAATTATTTTTATGCCAGAAACCCAAGGTCTCCAAATCTCACTCTACTTCCACCATCCACGTTTGTTTCCTAGATCCACAGGCATTCTGATTAGTGATGAAGAGCAGAGAGCTTCTCAGCATAGCCCATGCCCTTGTAGACCATGTGGTTAATTCCTGGGTTGATTTATTGCATATGTTCTGTGGTATGTCTTTAAAATTGTTCCTCCCCAATATAAGCATTACATAGATTTTCTGCCTTTCACTGAGTGCATTTTTAAGAAAAAAATGGGACTAAGTGAGAAAAACAGATGCGTAAACAAGGTCAGGCACTTCTTAGTCCTAGAGGAAAAAATTTGGAGAAAATAAGAATAATGGAAGCCCATATTTATATGTAATTAGGGTGTGTGCACATAGTACATGGGATTTTTTTTCTGAGGAAGTTGAGCCAGGATCAAAATAGCGGGAGGAATCAGTGCTATTCCTAGTTGATGCTGGTCCACTGCAAACAGCAACGTAAATTTCACCATTTTACAAAAGCATTCTCAGGAAATTTTAAAAGTATGTAAACCTCTGTGAAGTGATGAGAGATAATCTGCCTAATATAGAATGTCTATCATTATGTGTACAAAAATTGATTCTAAAGCTTTAAAACAAAATTAGTTTTATCTTCTTTGGTTATGTAAATTCATTAACTACACACAGAAGATAACAGAGTATATTCTTTCAGGGCCAGAATTTCTTAAATTCTACAATTCAAGTTAAAATAATTATGCTTTCTTATTCTTGTTCAATTTTTCAAAATCATGCAAAACTTAGCTTCTTTGTATTTAGAAGAGTAGTCCTTCCCCTTGGCCAAGAGTATCACTTGGGGCTTTCAAATATATATAGCTTTGTAGATCTCAAAAACTAGGTCTTGGTATAGTTGACCCACAGTGTAGCTTAAGTATCAGGGTTGCAATAATGGCCCAGGAGATTTCATCATGCGACTAAGACTGAAAACAGCATGAATGCACCAGGCAGTTTCCCCATCACCCACCCCACCCCACCTACCTCTAAACTTCCTATATTCCTTTTTGCTTTATTATTTGACTGGAACCTCATGCCTTGTTCTTTACAAACTAATAATATTTACAATACTTTTTAGCTCTTCTGATTGAGAAACACTATTCAATTCTTTATCCATATCTGAAATATCTCTTTTTGACACACAGCTCCTATTTTAATTATTTATTGGCATCATCCTCAAATATATTTTCAATGAACCCTTGTATGTAAGCAATGACTAATTCTCTTAGTTTCTGCAGTGGTTTTTCTGGAATATGCCTTCATTGATTTTTTTTAAGAATGATGTATAGGCCGAGTGAGTGAGTGCTCCAAAAGCTGCTGGTCCAGTGGATTGAGTCCATGCTTTACTCCCACTGCCATAGTTCCCAACTGAAACTCACGGAGAGAGCCAGGTATTTCCCATCTATTTCCTGGGGCAGAGCAGGTGACCCAGGACCATGCCACCATTACAGTCTGAGTCTCTGCCCTCCATGCACCTGTGGCAGACAGGAATTCCTTACTCAGAAGCCCTGGGGACAGCTCTCACCAAGGTTTGCATGTGAGCCCTCCCTGTGTGGGCCCTGCTCCAAGTGAGCAAGTGCTCCAAGAGATGCTGATCCCGTGGATCGAGTCCTTGCTTTAATTGCACCCAGACTCCCTCAGGGGTCTCAGACAAGGGCAGTCTGCCATTGCTCCTGGAGTGGCCTGGGTCTGGCTCCTGTGAATGCCCTGAACTGACTAAGAAGCAGAACCAGGCCGCCTGTGACCCGCTCCCAATTCCACAGTTCCCAGCTGAAACTCATGGAGAGAGCCAGGTATTTCCCATCTACTTCCTGGGGACAGAGCAGGTGACCCAGGACACCACCAGTAATACAGTCTGAGGCTCTGTCCTCCATCCATCCACAGCAGACAGGGATTCCTCACTCAGAAGCCCTGGGGACGGCTTTCACTGAAGTTCAGTATCAGCCCTGCCTGCATGGGCCCTGCACTGAGTGAGCAAGTGCTCCAAGAGTTGCTGATCCTGTGGATCGAATCCATGCTTTACTTTCACCCA